>NC_141053.1:57353794-57561294 GCF_041138505.1 Cibotium barometz | reverse complement strand
ATCCCAAATGTACATCTACGTTTGAACTCAAGTTTGAGCCTATATGTTCATCCAAAATATGATAGGGTTGTAACACCCGTTCTAGATGATTTTATCCTTGGAGTTTTACATGCTCTAATAGGCCAATTTTGGTGATTTACGTGTTGTAATAGGCCAATTTCACATAAGAGAAATTTATCAATTGTGCATGGAAGATAGTGTTCCAAAATGTGTTTTAGGTATGATTTTGAGTCAGTAGACAAAGTTTGGTTTTAGGCAAAAAAATTACCAAAATTTCCCACATTTTCGAGGGCATGGTTTGTGCATAGAATTTGGTCATTTTTGAGGAAGATTTAGGAAAACTTTTGTATGCATGAAATAACCTTTTGATAGGGTAGAAAAAGTCTCTCTCCATGATCATTCTCTATTTCTTTGTTTTTGACCCCTGTTTGATCCTTGAAAGTGGACTGGTTGTAAAAAATGACGACCTTTTTGTGCATTTTTGAGATAAGCAAAAATTGGAGGCTGAATTTGAGAAAAAGGAAGCCAAAATTGACCACAAGGAGTGTCACATATCAATTGTAAAACTTTTAGAGATGATCATTTTGACTCCTCAAAAGTGTAGGAAAAATTCTTCATGGATTTGGAGATACGGGGCCCTGAAAAGGGTCATTTTTCAACACTAAAAAAAAACACCTATCCTTTTCTAATCTTTACGCAATCCAATTATATTTGGTTATATGTATTTTTTTGTTTATTTCTCTCGGTTTATCTCGTAGGGTATAGATACAGGAGGAGAGGGTGAACGCTGCATTGAGACAAAGGTAAGGTTCGCCCCCCCGAACCCCCCCGCATGTGCCGAAGCCTACCGTGCAAGTCTCTCTCTCTCTTCCTCTTTGCAATAACCCTATACTTCTATCTGCCTCTATGCGTGTGTAGGCGCAGTGGTGGTCTCGTAGAGCTTTCTCTCTCTACTATGCCAATCGTGATGGCCTAATAGGGCTCTCTCACTCTCGCTATCGTGACATGCACCGCCTGCTCATCTGGTAGGTGTAAATGTCACATAGACTACCACACACTCTCTCTCTTTCTCTCTCTAACAATAAAATAATTGAGTTGATTAAGTTAAAGTAGTGGTGGATTGCTTTCACACTTGGCAAACCAAGGTGAAAGGCTACCTCATGAAAAAGAACTTATGGAGCATTGTCAAGCCAAACGTGTGCAAATGTGAGGTGCATTGATTGAAATCTAATTTCAAATTTCAAATTTCAAATGGTGTGTCTCTCTTTCCCTCTCATTCTTGTGTGTGAGGTGTGTGTGTGTATGTGTGTTTGTGTTAATTTTTTCTAATCTCTCTGTTTTATCCCTCTCAACTCCTCTCTAATCACTTCATCTTGTGTGTATGAGTAATAATATTTCTTAATTTCACAAGAACACTTATTTCCCCCAATCTCTTAGTGTAATCCCTCTCTTCTACTCTCTAATCACCTTTTTATCGTCGCTAATCCTTCTTGATCACATACTAATCTTAATTGCACATGAATACTTATTTTCCCTTAATCTCTCCTTGTAATCCCTCTCATCTACTCTCTAATCATCCTCATGTATCTTTGTGCACATGCAAGAAAGGCTCAAATTTAAGTCACAGCCTCACGTCCTCCCAATCCTAGCATCACACCAGTCCAAAAAACAAACCTCTTGGGCTCAATATCGATATTTGTGCTCATGCAAGAAAGGCTCAAACTTAACTTCAAGCCTCACCTCCCAATCCTAGCATCGCACTAGCCTAGGAGGTAGTACTTCTGGGCTCAATGTGGATACTTGTGCACATACAAGTGAGGCTGAAACTTAAGTTTGAGCAGCCTTATCAAGCCTCACCTCCCAATCCTCACATTGTAGGAGCCTAGAAGACAAGCCTCTTGGGCTAAGTGTGGATCCTTGTGCACATGCAAGCAAGGATCGAACTTCGAGCCTCACATCCAATCCTAGTCTTACACTAGCCTAGGAGACAAGTCTCTTGGGATTAGTCTGGATACTTTTCTACATGCAAGCAAGGCTTAAACTTAAGTCTGAGCCTCATCTCCCAATCCTAGATTTGCATTAGCCTAGAAGACAAGCCCTTGGGCTGAGTATGGATCCTTGTGCCCATGCAAGCAAGGCTCAAACTTAAATCACAACCTCACCTCCCAATTCTAGTATCACATTAGCCCAAAAAACAAACCTCTTAGGCTCAGTATGGATATTTGTGAACATGCAAGCAAGGTTCGAGCCTCTTCTCCTAATCCTATCATCACACTAGCCTAGAAGAGGTGGGACTTTTGGGCTCAATGTGGATACTTGTGCACATATTTGTGAACTTAAGTTCGAGCCTCTTCTCCTAATCCTAGCATCACACTAGCCTAGAAGAGGTGGGACTTTTGGGCTCAATGTGGATACTTGTGCACATAAAAGTAAGGCTCGAACTTAAGTTCAAGTAGGCTCATCAAGCCTCACCTCATCTCCCAATCCTGACATTGCACGAGCCTAGAAGACAAGCCTCTTGGGCTAAGTGTGGATCCTTGTGCACATGCAAGCAAAGATTGAACTTAGGCTCCAGCTTAAGATCGAGTCTCACATCCAATCCTAGTCTTACACTAGCCTAGGAGACAAGTCTCTTGGGCTTAGTTTGGATATTTCTCTACATGTAAGCAAGTCTCAAACTTAAGTTTGAGCCTCATCTCCCAATCCTACATTTGCATTAGCATAGAAGACAAGCCCTTGGGCTGAGTATGGATCTTTGTGCATGTGCAAGCAAGGCTCAAACTTAAATCACAACCTCACCTCCCAATCCTAGAATCACACTAGCCTAAAAAAAAAAACTCTTGGGCTTAGTATGGATATTTATGCACATGCAAGCAAGGCTCAAACTTTAGTTTGAGCCTCATCTCCCAATGCTTGCATCGCACTAGCCTCGGAGGTAGGACTTTTGGGCTGAATGTGGATACTTGTGCACATTAAAGTGAGGCTCAATAAGTTCGAGCAGCCTCATCAAGCCTCACCTCCCAATGCTCACATTGCACGAGCCTAGAAGACAAGCCTCTTGGTCTAAGTGTGGATCATTGTGCACATGCAAGCAAGGATTGAACTTAGGCTCGCGAACTTAAGTTCGAGCGTCACATCCAGTTCTAGTCTTACACTAGCCTAGGAGACAAGTCTCTTGGGCTTAGTGTGGATACTTCTCTACATGCAAGCAAGGCTCAAACTTAAGTTTGAGCCTCATATCCCAATCCTAGATTTCCTCACATTGCATGAGCCTAGAAGACAAGCCTTTTGGGCTAAGTGTGGATCCTTGTGCACATGCAAGCAAGGATTGAACAGTTTTTTCAAATATATATCTTTTTTTTAGTTAAAATATGGCAATTTTTTCAGATATATACCATTTTTTTTGTTAAAATATGGTAGATTTTTCAGATCACTATGACCTCAAATCTCAAAAGGTAGATATGTCAGCGTTTACTACTTTTATGGAATAGAAAAGACAGCTTTTTCAGGCTTCCATGACAGCCCAAGACATTTAACCTCGTCAACTAATATATTCTGCTTTTGACAATGAGCCCTTGAAACTTAAATTTAAATTTGGCTCCTAGTTTTGGAGCCAAATATCTTCAAATTTTTGAATCTACATATATAATCACAGATTTGAGGTGAAAATAATGATCACAAGACTGATCATGGAGTGCACTAGTAAGAAGAGACTACTATACCATTTGCATATAGAGCTCACAAGAGAATATGAGCCAGCACAGAGAAAAAAAAACAAACCCAAGCAATATACATTCTTAGATTTAGAGAATATGAGACTTCAAGATAAGAAGCACTTATATATATGGTGTGATGGTAGGATATATCCTAAAAATCCAACAACCAATACCACACCATGTTTCTCTTCTCCTTCTTCACTTCTTAGATACGTAGGTGATGGACACAAGGGATTACTTGGATATTGTAATGCACTATCTTCTCATGCAAATTCTCTTAAATACTTATACGATATACTTTCTCATGAAATCTCTATGATCAAGCACAAAACTATAAGCTCACTTTAGAATTGCAAAAAAAAGATCAATCCATTTGAAATCTAGAGAAGAAGGTCAGAGAACTTCGCAAAAAGAAGACAAAATTAGGAGAAAGGGAGCGAGAACGAAAAGTCAACAATGTAGAGACTTTGAAATGTGGATCTGGAGGTCTAAAGAGAAGAATCCGAGCTGCAAGGTACTAATTTTTTGAGTTCTAGATCTGCTATTGCATACTTTGATATTGAAATGTGCTACTTATTGCATACTGTGAACCTATGCATAATTCTTATATTGGAATTTTGCAGAACTCTATTGCACCCCCAAGAAAAAATTAGAGCGATAGACTTGGTTCATGTTATTCATCTTTTATCACTCCTGCAATGGCCTCTAGTATGATAAAAGGTGCAAAGTATAAATATCTTACATCTAGGATTGTGAAAGATTTTGTGGACAAAAATACTATTCCCCAGATTTTCTACTTTCCTCAGATTTTCTACTCTTCTTCTTGGGCTCCACAGGCACTCTCTGATTCTCTAACCCTCTTCTTGGGCTCAACTGACTTCACTGTTGAAACTGCCTTATGGCCTTGAGTAGCTTGTGTCACTGTTCTACCTTTCTTAGTTAAGACCTTAGACCCAGCCTTGCTCATCATTTTTTGAGGTATTGATTTGTCAGGAGATACTACCTTAGACAATGCCTTAGACCCAGCCTTGCTCATCATTTTTTGAGGTGCTGATTTGTCAGGAGATACTACCTTAGACAATGTTTCCTTGCCTTTATACCTTGTGCAACTTCTTCACCTTTCTTTATTAAGGAACCTTCTACCAACTGATTTCTTTGTTGAAGCTTTAAATCCAGACTTGCTTGTCATTTTTTGAGGCACTAGACAATTCTGCCTTTTGGCTTTGGATGCCCTTTGCAACCTCTTTACCTTTCTTTTATGAGGCTTTAGACACCTTTCTTTGTCCTGAACTAGTACCTCTTGAACATTCAATGTCATGTTCCCCCAAGCCTATCCTCTATAGCATGAAGTCATATTTCTTTATGTCACACTTCTGAGATAATGGCTTACTGAAACGCTTTCTTTTGACAGGAAAGAATGTACAAGTTCTATCCTTAATCTCCACTGTAGGGGAGGAAGTCAAAGGCAAATGAGGGGGTAAAGAGGTAGGGGAGTCAACGTGGTAAATGGATACATCTGTGATAGAGTCAATAAACTCCTCTGTGGGGTAGGATGACAAAATCAAATGAGGAGGTGTAGAGGGAGGAGAGTCACCTTGGTGAATGGATAAATCTGGATCAGTGACATCAGGATGTAGAGGGGGAGGGGAGTCACCCTGGTGAATGGATACATCTGGATCAGATACACCTGGAGCAATGACGCTAGGAATAAAGGAACCCAGACCTGCTGACACATGAGGAGGTGTATAGAGAGGGGAGTCACCTGACATATCTGGGTCAATGACATTAAGATCAAAGGAACCCAACCCTGACACCAGCACATGAGGAGGGGTTAATGGAGTGGATTCTCTCTCTTCAGATGGCATATCTACATCAGAACCCAGAGGGAGCCATTCGAGAATTTCCTCTGATCCCTCTAATTGATCTTCGGTGGAATCCTTAGGCTCAATCTGAAGGTCCAGTATGATCACTATAAAACTAATCATCTAATCTTCATAAAACTATTCATACTATAAAAAACATTATTCTAACTTACCCATAACACACATATAAATGACATTTCTTTTGACCCCATTGTAGTACTAAAAGAATAGGAAAAAGACGTTTTTCCACACCTTTCTTGATTCTTTGTTCTTTGAAGTTGAAATGAATCTTCTTTGTTGCTTGTTGCTATAGAATGGTTGCATACAAAATGTGCAGCTTTTAGACCTTCTCTAAGATTCTACCTCCCAAATGATTGCACTATATGTGTCCAAAATAATATAAACTATGGTACACAAATAGCATGAAGATGAGAGATGATGATTGCCAACTTTGTCTCTCATGTTGTAAAACTAAAATAGTCAAGAACACAATTCACACTATGATAGCAAAGTATTTCTCTACCTAGATATTTATATACTTTAAGTCGTTTAGTTCTTCCTCTTAAGAAAATTTCATAAATAGTTTATGTATATAAGATTCGACCACCTGGTGAAACCTTCAAGCTTTACCCCAAATGTTCTACTTTTTCACATTATTTTTAAGTGAAACACAAACAACAAATACAAGACATGCTGCTTTTAAATACAAATACACATCTTCTTTATTTCATGTTGATAGTTTAGAGGTGGTGTTAACTTCATTTAATGGATGTCATAATTGAGAAGTAAGATTTTTTCTGGTTTGTTTTGTTGCATTTTATTTTGCATCATTCTTAGCTATGATGTCTTCAAATATATCTAATAAATTCATTTCAGAGTTTTACTTATATAAAGCATAAGAAGAATTTTTTATAAATATGTGCATATAATAAATCTTTTTTTGCTTTGATGATAGAAAAAAAATAGCATCTAAATAAAAACCATATGCTTAAAATCTAACGTGGAGCTTTAAATAATTATCAAAACTAATCAAAAGTCTCAATAAACATAACAAAAATTTGATCATAGAGTATTGACCATGTCCCCTTTCTCTATGGATAAGTAGACATAATCAATACACACATTCACAATAGATTTAAATTGTGTACCTACAAACATAGGTCTCACAATGGTCTCACATTATGTTTTTCAACTATGATACATGAAAAGAAATACCTAGTTTATAGGACATCTTCACCAAGAGGCACAACCCATAATAAAATATCATAGTAGAGAGATAATAAGAATATTAGAATCATATTAAAATACGATTTTTCACTATATATACATAAATATTGACATGATAATTTTGATCATACTTAATAGATCTTTTATGTAAGTAATACATTGAAGTAATATTAGCATTCAATATTCTTAGAAACTACTACATACCTGCACAAATTATATGTCTACTACCATATCATATAGAACATTTGACCATATGGCAAAAACATAACATAGAACTTCCTTTGATTGAGCTATAAAAAGTTAGAAAGTTATACAATGAAAACTACATTGAATGTTCATAAGTAAAACATTTGACCATGTGGCCAAATCCCATGAGATAGTATATGTTTTTGAGACTTACACACTATCTATGTTAGAAACTACTACATACCTGCACAAACTATATGTCTACTACCATATCACATAAAAGATTTGACTATATGGCAAAAACATAACATAGAACTTCTTTTGATTGAGCTATAAAAAGTTAGAAAGTTACACAATGAAAATTACATTGGATTTTCATAAGTAAAACATTTAACCAACATGAGGCCAAATCCCATGAGATAGTATAATTTTTTGAGGCTTATAGCCTATCTATGTTAGAAACTACTACATACCTACAAAAACTATACGTCTACTACCACATCATATAAAACATTTCACACCGTATGGCAAAAACATAACATAGAACTTTTTTTTATTTATGTACAAAAAGTTAGAAATTTACACAATGAAAACTACATTGAATATTCATAAGTAAAACATTTGACCATGTGACCAAATCCCATGAGATACTATATGTTTTTGAGGCTTACACACTATCTATGTTAGAAACTACTACATACCAGCATATATCCGAGGACTATCCTATTTCTCTTCGTGGCACATTGTAATTAGCACGTAGCTTAGTTTTTGAGATTGGCCACCTGATGATTATGCGAGATGTGGGCACACTCTACAAACATAGTGACACTATCTACTACCTATGAGACTGCCCTATGGCCCAATAGATCAAGGATAGGATTCTTAGATTATCATATGGACCCGATAGGATCTTCACTTGGGGGTGGCAACATGGGGTGCTACCTCAGGCCCTACACTTAGATATGAGGTGGTGGATGATTTGACCAAAAGTCACGCTTTCCAATTTTGAGTGTAGTAGGTTTATTATTCGCTACCTCAGGTCCTGTGCTTAGATATGAGGTGGATGACCAAAGTCACGCTTTCCAATTCAAAGTAGTAGACTTATTAGTCTCGCTATCCCAGACTTCTCGACTTCGATATGGACAAGCCAAAGGGACCATTGTTGGTGGAAGCTTATTAATAGCCTCATGTTATGGTTCGTATGGCGAGAGCGAGATTTCGTAGAGCCATAGAGGGATAGGCAACCCCTTTGGTAGAGAGGTAGGATGGGATTTTTGGCTCAATCCCATCCATACGCTATAGGGAGGACAATATGCCAAGCTTTAGGGAGAGACTTTGATTCCAGGATTCAAATGAGATTGGCCTTTATCCGCTTGTGGGGGAAAGGACCTTTCTTTATCCATATATTTGATGCCATCTAGTGGCATTACATGCCCCCTATGTGGCTCCCCCCCCCCGGTTGTGTGGCTTCACCCCCCGCCGATTGTGTGACTTAGTCCCTTGGTGCCCGGTGGGTTGGTTGGAAGAGTCTCCCATTTTCAGTTGTATCATCCTCTTTGAGAGGGAGGATTGTGTAGCCTTTGGCATTTTGATTAACTAATGAAAGGATCTTCTTGTGGAAAAAAAGAGAACCATGTCACTTTCTCTAACTCTTCTTCTAGGACTATAATATCTCCGAGATCAAATTCATTGTGGATGCATATAAGGAGTCATCTAAATTCCCTTCAAAAACAATTCATTGTGGATGCATATAAGGAGTCATCTAAATTCCCTTCAAAAACAATTGTGTAGTCTATTTTAGAGATTCCTCTTAACCCATGTCACCTAGCAACACAATATCCTTTGTCTCATGGGACTCCCCCTTGGAGGTTTGTTATGAATTTCTCAAATTATGCAAATAGGTACAATCTCATAACCATATGGGTCACAAATTTTTGTCTATTTGGATTAAAAACATAAGCATATCTAGAATGCATACCACACTAAAGGATCTATTGAATGCTTAGGGAATGGAGTATCGGATGTATGGTTAATCCTTCACACTTCTATCAAAGATAACATCCTTTGAGTGTGGATCCTTATATGATGGTCTGCACATCCAAAGATCCACTTTTCCTTCTCACAACATTAAACCTTTGAGTGTGGATCCTTATATGATGGTCTGCACATCCAAAGATCCACTTTTCCTTCTCACAACATTAAACCTTAGACTATGATGAGTAAAATTCCTCTAGTGTTCCATCCCCATAATAAGTGTGATCTTTTATATTAATTCTTGTAATCACATTTTTATGTTTGAAGTATATATATTTATAACCCTATTCTTGTATCATCTTAAATTCATGCATGAAAATTTGGTCTAAGATTGCCTCATAGTTTATATTTAGTTGTTGGCAAAAGTGTGTTTGTCCTCTATGCCACAAGATTCCACTATGATATTTCCTAGTAGAGTAGTGGGATGGTCAAGATTTCCATATGCTAGTTGTAGAGACATTTTTGTTTTCTCTATGGCTATGTTTTGTGCCAAATTTTTTATTTTGCTTTTGTTATTGTAAATCTTGTCCTGATATCTAAAATATCTATAGATTTTACACCTTTGAGTTGTAATATTGAGTTCATAATATTCATTATATTATAAACTCAATATATTATATTACCAACATTATTTACATGTGTGATTTGTTCACAAGAATAGCTTTAGTCTTTAAGAGATTTTCCTACAATCCACCACTTTTACCACATGTGACCTATACTCTAGTCAAGCAAGCTACTTTTACATCCCTTTAGTTTGATTTTTAGTAAAAATATTAGGTGAAGAGTGCATGTAATAGGAGTTGATAATATAACTTGTAAATTTAGTGTATATTTCTCCATTGGAGACATTTTTCTCATTGATGGCACATCCATGATTATAGAGTGTCTTTCATATTACCCTAAATATGAGTGCATTGTTAGAGAAGGTCAATTTAATCGGTTTGAAAATAATTGTTTACATATCCTTAGGTAGAGAGATTGTATCAATATCTTAGGTTGGATGGCCCATGAAATCAACAACTAGGGTGGAGTTTTTATCGAGGAATATACTTTCTTGGCTTTTTCCTTTGTGGCTTCCCATCTCTCTGTTACTAACCCTTCCCATATTTTACTAGTTTGTTTCTTCATTGATTTACATATCTATTTTTTTTAACACTTCCTCAATATTGGGGATTTCCCCAAAATCCATAGTTGTCAATGGCTTTGCTTGGATCGCTTCTTGTAGTTTAGGCCATGTAAGAACTATATATATCACATAAGATAACATCTTCATAGACAAGAGATTAGACAAAGGATAAAAATTTATAGTTACTATAAGCAAAGGCAATAGATAGTTGCAACTTCTTAGCCATGTGCTTTTGTAAAAAGGCTTTATTAGATTTTCTACACTAGCATGGAGAACAAAGGCTCAATCTGAAGGTCCAGCCTTAAGACCAGAGTGCACTAGCATGGAGAGCAAAGGCTCAAACTCAAGTTCGAGCCTTAAGGCCGGTGTACACTAGCATGGAGAGCAAAGGCTCAAACTCAAGTTCGAGCCTTAAGGCCGGTGTACACTAGCATGGAGAACAAAGGCTCAATGTGAAGGTCGAGCCTTAACATCGGGGTGTACTAGCATGGAGAGCAAGGGCTCAAACTCAAGTTCAAGCCTTAAGGCCGGTGTACTCTAGCATGGAGAACAAAGGCTCAATCTGAAGGTCGAGCCTTAAGACCGGGGTGCACTAGCATGGAGAGCAAAGGCTCAAACTCAAGGTCGAGCCTTAAGATTGGGGTGCGCTAGCATGGAGAGCAAAGGCTCAAACTCAAGTTCGAGCCTTAAGGCTGGTGTACACTAGCATGGAGAACAAAGGCTCAATCTGAAGGTCGAGCCTTAACACCGGGGTGTACTAGCATGGAGAGCAAAGGCTCAAACTCACTCGAGCCTTAAGGCCGGGGTACACTAGCATAGAGAACGAAGGCTCAAGCTCAAGTTGGAGCCTTAAGACCAGGGTGCACTAGCATGGAGAGCAAAGGCTCAAACTCAAGTTTGAGCCTTAAGGCCGGGGTACACTAGCATGGAGAACGAAAGCTCAATCTGAAGTTCGAGCCTTAAGGCCGGGGTGCACTAGCATGGGAGAGTAAAGGCTCAAACTCAAGTTCGAGCCTTAAGACCGGGGTGCACTAGCATGGAGAGCAAAGGCTCAAATTCAAGTTCAAGCCTTAAGGTTGAGGTACACTAGCATGGAGAACGAAGGCTCAATCTGAAGTTTGAGTCTTAAAGCCAGGGTGCACTAGCATGGAGAGCCTTAAGGCTCGGGTGCACTAGCATGGAGAGCAAAGGCTCAAACTCAAGTTCTTAAGGCTCGGGTGCACTAGCATGGAGAGCCTTAAGACCGGGGTGCACTAGCATGGAGAGCAAAGGCTCAAACTCAAGTTTGAGCCTTAAGGCCGGTGTACACTAGCATGGAGAACAAAGACTCAATCTAAAGGTCAAGCATTAATACATAAGTTCTATGTAGGGGAGGCTCGAGCTTAAGGTGGAGTCTATATCCAAGTAGTGCACTCAGATATATGACACATATACCATGTTTATATAGGAAACCCTTGTCATTTAGATTCTATAATGTGCACAAAGATCAGTTTTATAGGTTCTTGACATATGTGAAGATACAAAAGAGAGCAACAAGAAGTGCAAACAATCTATGATGAGAAATGAATGACAAATGGCACACTTAGCATGTAATCAAGTAAGCATTTATATTGATTACTGTAATCAATTAAAGAAGAACTTACTTGTTGCTTAAAGTATTCAATTAGACGAGGGAACACACGAAACGCAGATGGGCATACGAAAGTCTCCGATGTTGCACAGACGTGAGACGGAGGCTTGAAGTCTTTGATGGCATGTGGGCGTGATGGTTTTGCAGCAGGAAAGAGAGGTCGGAACCAACGCAGACGTGTCAGTTGTGGGAGGAAAAGAAATTGTTTGAAACACAGGAGGGCTTGAAGTCTCTGATGGCGTGTGGGCATGATGGTTTTGCAGCAGGAAAGAGAGGTCGGAACCAACGCAGACGTGTCAGTTGTGGGAGGAAAAGAAATTGTTTGAAACACAGGAGGACACAGGGCTGAATGAGTACTTTTCAGAGATAGGAAATAGAGATGATTATTGCACACGATGGCATGCGCGATGGCGATTACGATGACCACAGGCGATGATGACGAGTACTATACGCTCACCACACAAAATCACTTTGGACAGATGGCTGCAGAATCGCAACAATTAGGGTTCGCAGGTCATTTGGTTTGGTTCAAATGTGAGGTCTGGACACTTTGTTTCTAATTAAGGCGAGGTCGGACACTTTGTTTCTAATTAAGGCGAGACAGTCTTTTTTTACGTGGACGGGCCTTGGAGTCTTTTTTTTAAATGTGTCTTCACAGTGGGAACACGACTAGTGTGGGTGGGGGGAAGGGGAAAATTTGAATTTCAAATGAGAGGGGGAAGTGGGAAATTTGAATTGGGGAAGGGGGAAATTTGAATTTCAAATGGGTGTAGCACCTTGCGATGGGTGGGGCAAGCAAGCGTAGCGTCGAGGGGGGTAGGGCGGCGGGCATAGCAGCACATGGCAGCGCGCCGAGAGAGAAGGGCACTGGGGCAGATGCACCAGGCGTGGCCAAAAGCCGAGAGAGAGACAAAGAAGAGAGCGCGGGGAGCTGGCGGAAGCGCCGAGAGTGCGGGAGAGAGAGAGAGAAGAGCATCGAGTGCCCGAAGAGAGAGAGAGGAGAGGGCCGAGCTGGCAGAAGCGCTGAAGGCAGAAAGAAAAGAGAGAGAGGAAGAGTGCTCAATCGGTCGGGACTCGGGAAGGTGAGTGGTGGCAACATGCGCGATTTCGATTTCGGTTTCTTCCCCCAAGCTCAAGCCCCAGCCTAAGCCCACGCCCACGCCCAGGCCCCAGGTCCTAGGTCTTTTGATTATAGTTAGTTTCACTTTTTTTTATAAACCTTCTCCACACCCCACTTGCTCTCTGGGATTATCCTAGCTTCCCTCTCTATTTCTACTTGCTTGTGTAATAGACAAGGCTCAAACTCAAGTTTGAGCCTTGAGCTTGAGTTTCAGATTTCTTCTTTTCTTCCCTCCTTCCCATACACCCAAATATACTTATAAACTATGCGATTAAAAATTCAACTAAAATCTATATAATGCACAATGGCTCAAACTTAAGTTTGAGCCTCACGAAGGAGAAGAGTCTCAAATCCAATGTCCATTTGCTCATTTCCATGTCACATTCTCTCACTAGCATATTGTTTCTCTCTATTGCTTTCTCTTTGCCTTTGCTGCTGTTGTAACCACTCACCTTTGCCTTTTGTAGCTATGAAACTTTGATGGCTAATTGACACCATACCTTGACTCAATATCCCAATGAAACAGTGTGGCCAGATGCAGAGGGTGATGAAGCCTACCTCTTGGGAAACTAGCATATACATGAGGTGAGGATTATCACTTCAATTGGGACCTCTTAATAGCAAACTAGCATATGAAGGTAAGGCTCAAACTTCGGTTGGAGCCTCCAAGCAAACTAGCATTTGTGGAAGGGTGAGGTTCAAACTTTACTTTCAGCTTCCTAGAAGTAAACTAGTATTCGTGGGTGAGGCTCAAACTTTTGTTGAAGGATTTGCTATAGAAGCTAAACCTTCATTGGGTCTTTTGCTATAAGAGCTAACCCATCATCTTCATTGTACATCCCAATTATGCTTATAAATTCATGATTGTATGTGAGAGAGAGTTTTAACCATAGGACAACTTAAGAGTGCATTGACAACCACATTGTGCAAGCCTACAATTGCAAAACATGAACATAAAATTACTTGAATAAATTTTCTTACCATGTGGTGTGATCAAAATCTTGGCTTACAACATGAATTATTTGATTCTTTTGATCTTTAGGATCCCCATGCATGGATAACTCCATAGAGTTCTTATGCATAGATTCCATGAGATCCTTTCTTGTAGTTGTACTCTTCTTGTAGCATCCCTTGACATTAACTTTGGCCTTCACAAGGCCATGAAGTGGTCCCCTCCTATAAAGACTTTGCAATTCTGAGTCTAGAGGAGTTCATGCTAAAGAGACACAGTAGCTAGGCCAAACTTGCTGTACCTTATGCTTTTAAGAAACAATAGTCCTTCTCATAAGATAACATGGCCCCATCACCACGTTGAAAAATTTATCGTGGTGGGCAAGTTTTTCCTCCTCTTTTACGTCACCGAAGTTGCTTGCATGAGGTTATGAGTCGTGGAGTCTGGTGGCTTGTAGCTCTATGTGCTCTGTTTAGGAGGTGTGTTGCTAGCGTAATTAATCAGCTTCAAGCCCACAAGTTCCTTCAAATAACAGTGCTATCGTAGGTAGCAATGCGTCACCCTCAACTAATTTTCGATCCGCCTCTTCATCTACTAGTAGGTAGTCCATCACTTATACGCCAAAGAGCTGAAAGGCCGGGGGAGCGAGAAGTCACCTCATAAGCATCGAGGTTAAGGAGCAACGATGGTGTAGCTACAGCTAGCAAGATCGAGAATCAATCAAGAGTCGTTGGCAACTGCATGTTGAAGGGGGAGTATTCTCGAATCTTCAAGCAAGCAGAGGCGGCAACAATCGAGATGTAGGTGACCACCAAGGCTCACCAAGCACCAATACATGGCGCTGCCAGGCTCCAGCGCTGACAGCCATACGACGGGTGACTTGGTCTGTCAATCCAGTCGGGTCCGAGACATCTTGTGGGCGACGACCTGGCCGAATCATAGGCGATCAAGGCCATCAAGCTCCAGTCGTGACTTGGTCTGAGAGAGAGAGAGAGAGACAGACAGACAGACAGTCGGAACACTCCAAGCTACCCAGCGATTACAGCAACGACCAGGAGTGGGTTTATAGGAAGGGCCTTATCCGAGCAGCACCGGCAACAGCAGGCCAGCAGAGGCACCACCTTTTCGAACTTTTTTTTTTTTTTTTGGATTTGTGGCCCTAACTATCATGTTTCCAAAGAGGCATGTGAGTGCTTGATATTGTGAGGCATGTGAATGCTTGATGTGTGGGTTGCAATGGTCCTTTGTTGGATCTTGCAAAATAGGGTTCCATGTCAAAGCTTCATAATGATTATTTTTCTTGGATTCTGCAAAACAGGGTAGATTTTGAACTGCCTTCCATGTCAAAGCTGTGATCACGTTTTATGACTATTCGCAGCATATTGTAGGATTTGGTGTTTTGTTAAGGTAATATTTTCTAAGGTTTGATTGGTATTAAATCTATTTGTAGGTGATTTTATGTTTGTCTTAGGTTAGTATAGATTTGTTGAGAATAATGTCAATACAAGTGCAAACCGCATGTTTCCTAATCACACGTTGATCAAGTCTCTAATTAAGAATAAATTAAGTGTTGTCTTGTGGTATGTTTTTGAAAATTGTTATGATTTTAAATTCACTTATGAAAGTAAGCTTGTATTTGTTGATGAAGAGGATACTCTATGTAAGTGATGAGGTTGTAATTAGGTTACTCTTATAGAGCGATTCGAATACTTTTAATGAAAATATAGAAAACAATTGGATGGCCTATGCTTGTAGGCATAAAAGGGGCCATTGTTTTCCTTTTTTCTTTTGTAGAATGGTGTGTCTCAGCACTCTAGTTGGGCGTCCAAGGAGGTTAATCTAAGGCTCTTTCACAACCTTTGAAAGTCCCTCCAAATGCAAGGCACTTGGTGTGTTGTCACTTTGTTCATGAGGTGTGTTGTGACCATCTACTATGGTAATATATCTTTATGTACAACATGAACCTGGGTATCTAATGATGCAAGTGGGGATGTCCGCATGCATGTTGTTTGGTTGCTCTACATAGTCCATGGGTATTTTGGAACTTATGGCTAGTGACATGGGACTAATATATTATGTACGAGTATTATTTTAATTTTGTAAGATCAACACTTTATTGGATGCTTATGCACGATCACAAAAGTGGATCCTGAGAATTGTAATAAGATATATCAAGTCTCAATAAAGATGGAATTGACTTAGGCTAAATTTGATATTTGGTCCACAAAAACTACCTGTTTCTCGTTGTTTTTCCTAACAGTGGAATAGTGGTACAATAGTCTGGTGTATTAAACTAGTCAGGCACTGCCATAGGAGACGAGTAGACTCTCGCTAGAAATTCTAGTTCCCTTACGTGGCCATGAGAAACATTATAGACTCCGCTCAACTGGATAGGCTCATGCATAGTGTTTCCCAAGTCTTATTCTGCATCACACTCACCCTCTCTCTCTTACAGAGCATGTACCATTAAGCAGAAACATAACACACACAAACATCCCCGAATGACATGTGACACAGATGAGAAGCAATGGCAAGAGTGTTCTTGATTTCATTTTAGATGGATTACAGAGTGACACAGAACTGATACCCATCACAGATGAACACTTGCTAGATTCTACATCCTACAAGCTTTATGAAATAAGCGTCAACTAACAATGAAGGTTTTACAAAGCTACCCTTCAGCATATTAACAATGAGTTGGCTCACACTACTCATCATTTCTCTACTCTCAGAATCATCTTTTTTGTGCTGGAAAAATTTAGGGTTAATGCCTTCCATGTCTTCATAATGACCATGCAAAGATGCATTGGTATTCCTTCAGTAAGGATACGAGCTCCTGTTTGAACTCTTCTTCCAGCTCAAGACTGATTTTCACATGCTTTTCATCTTTTTCTTCCCCTAGATTGACCTCCTGTAACTTGTTCGGGCTGACTTTTGCAGCATTGTTTCAATGAGACATTTTTTATGATTCCTTTTGGTACCATCACCTTGTTATCAGCAATTCTTATGTTGAACTAGATGGGATCCCACTTGAGGCCCAATCCTAATGCGATTTCTTTAGTGACAACATTCACTTCAGACCCTCCATCTAGCACTGCATCATTAATGAGAACATTGTTGAGTTGAATTGTGACTTTGGCCACTTCATCATCTCTGGATGTTGGTGGTTCTTTTGCTTGCATATTGTCGCATTCCAAGGTTTCTTTCTCTACCGTGTGCTTCAGTTCTTTACTCAGCCCTTCAATGCCTGCTGTCATCATAATTTTGGCCTTGCACCTTGGACATGAATCCAATACTTGTTTTAGCCGAACCTCTCTATCTAGCAGCATTGATATCACATTTGTTTGCAACCAATCAGCATTTTTCTAGTTTTCTTCCAAGCATTCTTTGTCGAAGTGCTCCAACAGTTGGTGAAAGCAACGGATTGCTTCTGGTAATTGTGTGTTTGTACTGCATGCTTGGAAACATGCCCGCATCTTTTCATTTCATGTCCGGTGGCAAAGAAGGTGTGGGATTTCCTTTCTCGCGTATGGACTCCATTGATTAATAGTCCCGTAAAGATTAAATACTAGATTTTTGGTTTTGAATGGGCCGGATAACCCAGAACATTCAATTTTCTTTCATTTTTTCAATTGGACAGGTTTGTGGCATATCTGGTTAACTAGGAATGCCTTCATATTTGATGCAAAAGTCGGTATTACAGCTCACATAAGTCGCATAAAGGGCTACTATTGTGGCAAGTCACTTCCTTGCGGCGGTCAGCTCATTTGGTGGAGAATGACATGGCTATATATTGGATGAGGGTACTTTGAGCTACACACACACACACACACACACACACACACAAAGAGAGAATATCTTAGTATATGTACGTGGATATATATATATATATATATATATATATATATATATATATATATATATAGAGAGAGAGAGAGAGAGAGAGAGAGAGAGAGAGAGAGAGAGAGAGAGAGAGATTTATAAGCTCTTAGTATGTATGTGGAAATTATACAAACATTTTCTTTTAATTATTTTTTAATCTCTTATATGTATATGTATGTGGAGAGAGAGAGAGAGAGAGAGAGAGAGAGAGAGAGAGAGAGAGAGCTTTGCACAAGCACATTAAACACATGACTGTGAATATGTGCATACATATTCACAAGCACAAAAATGTGACATGTGTGTGTGCATATTATGCTATGTATATTTAATAATGCATATTATGTTATGCATGTTGTGTTTAGTAACGTAAGAACCTTAGTAATTGGACCTTCATTCTTTAGATATAATCAAAGGAATTATCATAGAAAAATTATCATTATTGTAATGTGCAGAACTCGCTTGTGAATAATCTGCTTTTTTTCTTTGGGAATGGTATGGCTGCACACTTCAGAACGGAACGGGCATACGCTTCTTAGGAGGAAAGTGGAATGGTCGTACGCTTCTTAGCACAATAGATGGGGAAGGTATGGGCGTGGCACATTTTCCATGGGCGTACGCCAACCACATAGAAAAGTTCACAATTTCATTAGTAGATCTCCTGTATGTGACACTACAAGGCTAATTAGTATCTATGTACCCATTTAGATGTATCTCTATATGCTAGCCTCATAGAAAAAGCCCATAATCACATGTGGACTTTATATACTTGAGATCCATCTAGCCACATCCAAGTATGACTTTCTAGGCACCTACATAAAAGGACTCACAAGTCCAACAGCATAGCTCAAATATGGCTTAGTAATGGTCATATAGACCAAGCTACCCACTATGTGCTTGTACGTAGTGGGTCCCACCTCTATATCTGTAGAAAGCTTTGTATTCTGCTCTAATGGCACTGAAATAGGCTTACAACATGTCATACCACCATACTTGGATAACATGTCTAGGCCATACTCCCTCTGTATAACAATAAAATGCCATGAGGTGATCTCACCACATCTACACCTAAGAAATATCACAGCACACCCAAATCCTTCATCACTATTATTCAGATGAACATTGTATTGATTATTCTTTCTAACCTCAAGTCTCCCTTGAGTTTATTAAATGGGTTGGTTGTTCAAGGTTGAGCATGTCCCTTACAAAAAACTTAAGACTTTAGAGCACTTGGAAGGCACTCTAAATCTCTTTTTTATTATTCCTCCAATCCTACACATACAAGTTAAACTTGTATAACTTATGCTTCTAGTTATCTGGAAGTATGAATGAGTTTTATATACATATACCAAATAGTTTGTTATACAAGTTGATACATTAAAATAGTTTGTTCTATAAGTTAATACATATGTGTCCGTTTTGAGGACTTTCTTTTACTATAGCAAACTTTTAGGGCTTTCTTTGTAGGCAACTTGAGGTTTTCTTTTAGGGAGACCTTAGGCAACAGCACACCACAAAGGTGGAAAGTGATGGAGCAGGCGAGCAGCCACGAAGGTCGAAAGTCACACAGCAGCCATGTGAGTTCTCTTTCTAGCTTGTGTGAAAGCTTAAGGAGCACTTTCGCACGTGGGTGCTCAAGTAGCTCACATGATTCAAGAAGGGATTGGTCTTCGAACTCACAGGCGGCAACCTATGTCTATATGGTTATTATACGAAGGCTATGGTTATTGTAGGAAGGCTTTTGTAAGCTCAAGGAAGGAGAACCCGCGCACATGTGGGTGCAAAGACATGAAATGCCATCAAGAAGCTCACAAAGACATGAAACTTGGCCATTCTTCTTCTGTATCCTTCGAAAGCTCAAGGAGCACCTGCGCGCTAAAGTGGCAATTGTGGGAGGGGAATCAAGTGGCAATCGTTCTCAAAGAGCTCAAGTGTAAAGTCTCCTAGAAAGGTAGACACCATTTTCGCAATCATGGGAGGGGGAATCAAGTGAGTGGTGGTTGCCTATGCCATGCTTATGCCACTTATCATGGATTTCCATTGGTGGCATAGCTAAAGCATCTTACATTATTCATTAGGGTGTACCTTAGAAAATGAGGGCATCATAGTTCCCTTTCTTACTGGATAGCTTCTTGGTTTTGCTGGTGGCATTGCAAGTATCTAGCTTCAAGCTCCATGAATGAGGCATTAGCAAGTATCTAGCTTCAAGCTCCATGTTTAGATCTTCAGGGGGCAATAAGTTTAGTTGTAGAGCTCTTTCTGGTGCACAAGATTTGGTCTAAACAAACTACGTTAATTACTCATATGCTTAAAAGTTTAGCTCATTAAAATACTTGCATTAATAATTAAACTAGTAAAAGATGAGGGTGCTAACTGGGAGAAGAGAAGTCATGTGATTTCATTTGAAATTGGTCTTATACAGCATACATTGTTGATATGGCTCCTAAGAGAACTGGCAACAAGCATGGAGCAAATAATGCAGATCAATCCAAGCGTGGAAGAGATCATTGATTTTACTATATTAAATGCTTGTTGAGTGTAAATTAGTGGGCTGATGTTTATAGCAAAATTTTTCAATGGTTTCATGTTTTGATTGCATGTGTAGGATGCAACATGCAACTTAGATCTAAGCCCTTCGGTCATAGACATGCCAATGACTAGGAGGCCTCCTCTAGGAGTAGGGTGGGTAGTCCATTTAAGAAGCAAAGGATTCCCTTAAGATGTTGTATGTTTGTTGATGATGAATCATTCAAGGAAGCTTCAAATGTCCTCAATGAGAGCATACAGTCCACAACTATTAGGACTAATAGCCAGACAATGGTGGAAGGTACTCAAGATGGTGGGCACACAAAGATTCAAGTTGAGGACAACATTGAGGGGCAGCATGAGAATGCTAACCAAGGTGCCAAAAAAGATGATCCTTGTCATTGCTGTCAATTGGGTAAGGTTTGATGAGTGATGTTTTGGAGTCATTCTCTAAAAGTTCCTCTATGTCACCTTGTTCCACATGAGGCCATTAGGCAAGCATCTCATGACACCACATGAGGCCATTAGGTGGGCATCTCAGATTCTCATGACACCTCTTGGCTAGTATCCACATTCGATACTGCGACCTACATGGAGAATATGGGTAGTTTTTGGTATCTACAAGAGGACCCAGATGGTGACTTCATGGCAGTCTCTCAAAACAACCTAAAGGAGTGGGGACCAATTTGGAGACAGGAAAATGAAGAATTTGAGAGAGACATTACTGATGAGTGGGATGATTTACAAGGCCAAAAGTTCTAGGTCTAGGGATGGGAACCACCAACTAAAAGCATGGATGAAGGGAATCAAGGATGGTATGTTTTCCAGTATGTTTGGTATATGAAAATTGTTCATCTCTATGAAATTGTTTCTTTATCTCAAATTTGAATATTACTTCTTAGTGCATTATGATCATACTCCACATCATGTTCGCTTCAAATGCATGTTCCTCAATGTGGAGAAGAAGAAGAAGGAGGGAGAGCTCTTATTGGCCCTAAACACCACCAATACGTAAGTCCCTATTTTTCGTTTAATGTTTTATGCATGTATTTGTGGAAAGGGATCTTATTTGTACTTATTGTGTCTTCTATTATTATGACATGAGCATATGTGAAGCCAATTTAGGTCATGAAATATACATGTTTTAAAAATTTGGCATCGTTGGACAAGGAGAGAATCCTTGATAGATTAACTCCCAAACATAGGAGGTGGACGTAGATTGAGATAGAGATGGAGACATGCCAACAACATGACATCCGACCTTGGTAAAACTCTCCATGCATCCTTATAGCACAATTGGTTTGGAAGGTAATTGTTTCTCAACCTTGGTTTTCATATTGCTTTCAAAGTGTGGCTTGGAATGTTTAGTGTGCTTGTATGCATCCACCATACATGATGAATTTAATGCCTTCCTTCTCAAAGAGGAAGAGTGTCTTAAATCATTAGGACTCCATGGAAGAGATTTGGAGATGAAATTAGAAGAAGCCGCCAAGAAGGAGGAGGAGAGTCTTAAGGACAGAGGGTACAAATACTTAGGTATCGCGAATCTAGCACATGGAGAGGATTTCTTCATGGTCCTCTATGACCTTAAGTGGGAGGACAGGTTAATGATTTGCGTAACTCGTGTGGGACAAGCTCTATTGCCTTTGTACATCCAAGGTCCAAACCCAGAGGTACTAGCATCTTTAGGTTCTTTTTATGTTTTGGAGATTGTGTTGTGGTCTTAAGAATGAACACGCATTGATTGTATAATCCAAGTAGAATGGTGTGTATGGTTCTTGTATACATTGTATGGTTTGACAATGGCTTATACATTGTATGTTATAATAGTCCCGCATGCAAGTTCATAGGCCACTAGAAGTGGCACGTAGTGGGATATGCGATAATCCATGTGATGGCTTGGCCTTGCGGCCCATGCATTGCACCGCATGCAAGCATTTAGCCGTAAGTGGCACGTATTTCATTGCAATAATCCTAGATGCATTCGTTGTGGTGCCTTTGACATGTATGGCTCTTCAATGCTCTGAAGTTTCTAAAATTCATTTGATTATGTGCATAACCACATTTTTGTGTGCTTATCCTTGACTATTGAAGAAAGACTCACATGAGGTGAAGGTTCCTCAATTATGAATTTTCAGATATTTTAGGAGACTTTTTGGAGGTTTTGTGACACCTCAGGAGGAGAGGGAAAACCCTCCATCAAGGAGGTGCCTAGAAATCACATCAAGGAGGCATATTTTTACTCAAAAATATCATAAAGTGGCTAGATATCTCATCTTTCCTCTCTCCTCTTCCAAACTAGATCAAAAAGTGGGCAAAACTAGTCTAAAACTTGTCCAAAATGGATCAAATTGAAGCTGGAAGCCTCTAGATCCCAGTTGGGCTTGGTTGGTGGCATCCCTCACCTATAAATAGACCCCCATCCCTTTGTATTTTCATCTTAGAGTAATTCTATGCTAGTGTAATTTTCATTTTAGTGTATCTTCCTCTTCCCTCTTCATTGGGCCTCCATTGTGAAGCTTTGGAGCTTCACTAAACCTCTTCTTCTCTTGAAGACTACCCTTTCCCCTTGGTGGCCAAGCCTTTTCTTTGAGGGCTACACAACTTTTGCAAGGTAAAGAATCAAGCAAAACCAAGGGTAAGCCTAAACAATGAAGTTTATGCTCTCTTTTTAATGTTAATCTTCTTCCTAACCTCCCTCATGCTTCGTACGAATTTTATTTTGTGGTTTTTCTCTTAAAACCATGCTTTTCTTGATTTATGATGAATTAATGTTTATGCTTAATTTTAGTTTTATGCATAAACTAATCTTTTTATCAAAAGTGAAATTTTAACCATTTTCAATTCATAGAAAATGTGAGGAAGTTATGGCAAAATTTTATTATTAGAAAATGAAGGTTTATGCTTAATAAATTTTATTCTAAAAGTGTAATTTTAAGCATTCTCATTTCATAGAAATTGCGAGGAAACTATGGCAGAATTTTTATCACTAAAAAATAAATTTTATGCATATTTTTTATGCTAAAAGTGAAGTTTTAAGTATTCTCAATTTATAGAAAATGTGGGGAAGCTATGGCAAAATTTACATCATTAGAAAATAAATTTATGCATAATAATTTTTATGCTAAAAGTGAAATGTTAAGCATTATCATTTCATAGAAATGCGGGGAAGCTATGGTAAAATTTTTATCATTAGGAAATGAATTTACGCATAATAAATTTCTTGTATGGCTTAAAACAAGCACCAAGAGCATGGTCAGACAAGATTTCTGAATATCTTGTCACTATTGGCTTTCATGTAGCCAATGCAGATTTCTCGCTATATGTGAGACACAGTGATAGAGGGGTTGTGCTTGTTGTCATCTATGTAGATGACGTGATCATTACGAGGGACCATGATGCAAAGATCTTTGATGTAGAGATCTTGCTTAGACAGAAGTTTGAGATGAAGGATCTGGGGGAGCTTAGATATTTCTTGGGCATTGAGATGATTAGGTCACCACATGGTATTGGATTACTGCAGAGACATTATGGCTTGGACATGTTGTCCGAGTATGGTATGACAGGTTGTAAGCCTATCTCAGTGCCATTGGATCAGAATGGCAAGTTGAGTGCAGATTCAAGAAAGATTTTGGAGGATCCTACTATGTATAGGCACATAGTAGGAAGCTTGATCTACATGACGATCACCAGACCAGATTTGAGCTATGCTGTTGGGTTGGTGAGTCAGTTTATGGCAAGTTGAGTGCAGATTCAGGAGAGATTTGGAGGATCCTACTATGTATAGGCGCATGTAGGAAGCTTGATCTACATGACGATCACCAGACCAGATTGGTGAGTCAGTTTATGCAGGTTCCTCCAAGCCGCATTTGGATGCATTGAGATGCATACTGAGGTATGTGCGGTCTACTCTGCATTGTGGACTATTTTATGAAACTGGGACAGAGATCTGTGTACATGGATACACACATGTTGATTGGGCTGGCAGTATCTCAGATAGAAGATCTACTACTAGTGGCTTCATGCTTTCTTTGGGGAGTGCTGTTGTGACTTGGAGCAGCAAGAAGTAGCCTACGGTTGCTCTATTCACTACAGAGGCCGAGTACAGAGGTGCTGCTATGGCAGCATGTGAGGTAGCTTGGTTGAGAAAGCTACTTGCAGATTTGGGTCTATCAGTGTGGATAGACAAGTTGTCATTTTCTGTGACAACATTAGCAGTATACAGTTGGCCAGGAACCCAGTTTTTCATGCTCACACAAAGCATATAGAGGTCCACTACCATTTTGTCAAAGAGAAGGTCTTGGCTGGAGACGTTGACCTTGTTTATGTCAGCACACACGATCAAGTAGCTGATATTTTCACCAAAGCATTGGGTATAGAGAAGCTTCGCAGATTCAGGGCTTTGCTTGGTGTACATGAGATGGAGTTGAGCTCGAGAGGGAGTGTTGAGATATCGAGCTCATCTGCGGTGGACACTGATGACCCGCCTAGGGGATAGGCCCCACACTTACACCACTGGCATGGTTGGTGACATCATGGGTGATATGCGGCCAATGGGATGATAGGCTATGTGACAGCCATTCTAGAGGCTGGCATTGTTATAGCGCCAGCTCATTTAGTTGGGTTCACACTATAGAGAACCCTAGTATGTATTTGGTTGAGTACCTTTCATATGGTGTGTACTCTTATCTTTGTATATGGTGTATTGAGTGTTGAGTGAAGAAGAAGAAGATTTTCAGCCTCTCACCTTGTGTGTTCTCTCTTAGGGTTTTGTGAGTGTGTGTGTGTGCTTGCAAGAGCTCAAGCTCTCTTCTCCCCTGCATCTTTTCACTGGCCAACTGTATACTGCTAATGTTGTCACAGAAAATGACAACTTGTCTATCCAATGATAGACCCAAATCTGTAAGTAGCTTTCTCAACCAAGCTACCTCACATGCTGCCATAGCAACACCTCTGTACTCGGCCTCTATACTGGATAGAGCAACCATAGGCTGCTTCTTGCTACTCCAAGTCACAGCTTCCCCAGCATTCTTGACATAAAATAGTCATTTAAAAACAGGTCATAAATACAGTTTCTAACGAACTCTCATCTTTCCACATTGTTCTCATTTCTCGTTATTCCACATTCTTCTATGTCAATTCACATTGCTTAATCCACATCCAATCATATGTATTCCCATCATCCATCATCCATTCTCATCCAATCACATCATATTACATCTCATCACATCTATCCTCATCACATCTCATCCATTCACATCTACCCATGTCCATATCACATCACATCACATCCATTCACATCACATCTCATCCATTCACATCTATTCACATCACATCTCATCCATTCACATCTATCCTGATTCACATCACATCACATCTCATCCATTCACATCTATCCCGATTCACATCACATCTCATTCATTCACATCTATCCCGATTCACATCACATCACATGTCATCCATTCACATCCATTCACATCCATCTCATTCATTACATCCACATCACATCACATACATCCCATCCATATTACATCATGTCCACATCTCATTCTCATCCATTTACATCACATCACATCTCAATCTCATCTCATCACATTCGCATCCACATCCACATCCACATCCATTTATATCTCATCACATCCACATCCATTTACATCACATCACATCACATCCCATCCACATCTCTTCACATCCACATCCATTTATATCACATCACATCCCATCCACATCTCTTCACATTCACATCCATTTACATCACATTCGCATCCATTTACATCACATTCACATCTTATCACATCCACTCACATCCTATCACATTGCATTCACATCGCATTCACATTTAGTAACATTTTCTACTTTCGATACCGATGGGACTTTTTCTACATTTTTGCCAATTGCTTGGCCTAGTTAAAGGTACTTTTTCTCGATGGATATTTTCATATTCTTTCTCAAATTTCTCAAGTGAAATATTCACATCCATTTACATCACATTCGCATCCATTTACATCACATTCACATCTTATCACATCCACTCACATCCTATCACATTCACATCTTATCACATCCACTCACATCCTATCACATTGCATTCACATCGCATTCACATTTAGTAACATTTTCTACTTTCAATACCGATGGGACTTTTTCTACATTTTTGCCAATTGCTTGGCCTAGTTAAAGGTACTTTTTCTCGATGGATATTTTCATATTCTTTCTCAAATTTCTCAAGTGAAATATATTCAATATTCTTCTTTTGAGTAAAAGATTCATGGGATTTACAAAAATCAATTCTACCCATATTTTCCAATAATGCTCAAAATTCCACTTTTGACAAATACTCATCATTTGAATTATGCTAAAAATTTCTCTTTTTTTATTTAATTTCTTGGATCTCAAATATCATGGGAATTCCTCTTTTATCATTAAATAAATTTATCTAAAATTTCTTTTTTTAAAATAAAAATATCCATTATTTCAAATATGCCAAGAATTCCACTTTTATCATTTAAATGATTGAATTTCAAATGTCATGGGAATTCCTCTTTTATCATAAAATAAATTTATCTAAAATTTCTCTTTTCTTTAATAAAAATATCCATTATTTCAATTATGCCAAGAATTCCACTTTTGCCATTTAAATGATTGAATTCCAAATGTCATGGGAATTCCTCTTTTTGCATAAAAATAAAATTACCAAAATTGCCTCTTTTCTTAATTACTTATTTATGCATAAACACTAAAATTTAGTTTTCCATGAATATGATGAAAATCATTCTTTTAGCATAGGATATTCAATCCTAGAATATGGTAAGAAGTCCTCTTTTCACATTATGCATAAAAATGAGCTATGTACTAATTTCTAAAAATTTTGCCGTAGCTTCGCTCTGCTATTACTGATAATTTTCAATATTTCTAGAAAGAATAAGACTTTGTAATACAATTATGATAGAATAACTATCCTTAATATTAAATCCAAATTATGGAATTAAATCATAAATTTACCATAATTCTATTAACATAAAAGCATAAAAAACCATTTTCTTAACCTCTAGCTTAACAAGCTTAGAGATTGATTTTGAATTAAGAATTTATCAATGAGAAGCATTCATTTACTAAAGAATTAGTCATAGGAATGACTATTCTTTTGGGAGAGAGAGATATACATAAAAAGCATCCTAATTAAGCATAAAGATTAACTTTTTTGTGATCAATCATTAGAATTCTTATAGAAAGCTTGATTTACATTTAAAACAATTAATTTGAAACTTCCCAAGCTTGAGGGGGGTTGAGAAGTGAAATCATTGAGAATATAATCAAAAACCATGAAATTCTTCTTCCCTTTAGGTTTGGCTTGCTTCTTTATCTTAGAAGGAAGCCCCCAACCAATCAATTGGTTTAGTATGTTGAGAAGAAATCTCCAAGGATTGTTGAAGAGAGAGAGAAGCTCCAATCTCTCCAAAAGTAGAGGATTTTTAAGGGATAATAGAAAATATCATTATTTTAATGTAATACTGGCATGGTATAGTTCACATATTTTTTTTATAAAAGACTAAGGATATATTTATAGGTGAGGGAGGCCACTAACCAAGTCCAATAACCAAGTCCAACTGGGTTCTAGAATTTTTCAAGTTTAGTTTGACTCAATTTGGACAACATTTGGACCAGTTTAGCTCTCTTTTTGATTTGGTTTGATCCAGGAGAGATAAAAATATCACAATTATTTTGAATTAAAAACTCATCCACATGTGTGAATTAGACGCCTACCTCAAGAGTCCCCCTCTCCTTACCAAGGTGTCAAAAATGCATCATTATTCCAAAATATCTCATTTTTTTAGTAATATCTCATAGTTTTTAACTAATAAGCCTTGTACTCAGTCAACTCTTCATCTTATGTAAGTATTTACTCATTTGGGTATTTTCTTTTATTCTTTGGATTTATCTCATCCCAACACTTGGATTAAGCCAATTGGCCCATTAGAACCTTAATTGGACCATAATCCAAATTTTTTTGAAAATGTAGACCCTTAGACTAAGGTCCTTTATACACATTTTCAATTAATTCCAAATGCACATTGGAAATTTCTTTTTGAATATTTAGACATTAGGAGGATTTTTATATCCAAAGATATCTTAATTTAGGATTCTCTCTCTAGACTTTTCTCTCTGTAGGCCAAAACAGGATAAAACAAGGTCTTTCTTCTATTTCAAAGAGGGGAATAATTACAAGAACAAAAGGGGAGATTTTTACACCTTTACACCTCAAAAGTTGGAGGGAGGAATCTTACAGAAGAAAAGGAGAAAGAGTTGCACACCATAGAGACAAGCTTAAAGGCACAGATGGGTAGCTCTGAAAGATGAGGTGACATAGGCAAAGGAAATATATGGGCTCTCCAACAACAATGTAGCTAGCAACCAGTCAGTGGAGGTAGATGATGACACATTCAGTAAGCTAGTGGAGAGGACAACCCCTCTCTGGTTGACCTTCTAGTGGTTCCTTGGGCCTATTCACAAACCTTTACCTTGTTCTTTGCTTCACTGACACTCTCTCTTTGTTACTATAACATAAATCTAAGTAAGGGACTTCCACTTGTTCGTTGGGACCCTGCAGAGACCTTTAGCTTGTTCTTTGTTATACCACTTGAGAAAGTATATGTACCTAATCACATACACAATACTAGAGGATTGCAAGGTTATTTTTGAACTTGTTATAGTTACTATTTTTATCCATTTCAAATTCCATTTTTTCTTTAATACCAAACAACTTTTCAACACAAGGTAAGTTTCTCTAACTTTCATATATCAATAATCAATTTTTTTTTCATGATGTCAAATTTCTATGAATTGTTGTTTCTAGTACTATTGCAATAACAACTCTTAAATTCTCACCTTAGTTGTTATTTTCTCCTCCTTGAATATTTAACTTTAAATTAACAAGTTTGTATCTCCTATGCATAGAAAAGTATAAAGATTCACATGTTTTATTCCGAGTGTTACAATTGTTTTTGCCAGATAATTTCAACCACACTCCAACAATGAGATAATAATTCTCTGACATTGTTCTCATCACAAATATTTGTTATTTCTTTAGTTCCAATTATGGCAGATTTACCACAATGTCCTACAGTTCAAGAACAAATTGTCTCTATCGTCGGGAGTCCTTATATAAAGAATGAAAACTTTGATAGAAATTCCAGAAGAAACTTTTCAAATGACTGACAAGAAGTAGTACAAAAGAACTAAGAAAAGTTAACGAAAACACTTGTAGCTCCATTAACAACAAAAAATCCAAGAATTCTATCTTTACCTATTATAGATGTCGTTAAAAAGGAAATTATGCTAAAGACTATCCCACCAAAAAGAAGAACAACTTCTTGTCTACTCTCACAATTGATATGTCTGTTTGTCCCTGTGTTGGGTAATTAGGGGATGCCTAATTACCACTATGTTCATAGCATGGCACTTGGGGGGGGTGAATCCGAATATTGCATGTGTAGGACATATGAATTTAGGGATGGCTAGAACTAAGTGTTAGATTTAATGCTTATGTGTTGTTGTGTAATTTTAGCAGGTGTTGCTAATGTGTAATGTGCTTGAATGGACAACCTGAAGGTTGGTGAGATTGACGAGCCTTGTGCTCATAAGCCGGTATGGCTAGGACATGATGGTGGTGATTTGGCGTGAGCAATTACCGGGAAGGGTTTCATTTTAGTATATTGGCTTTGATGTGATAGTTAATGGTTTCAGTATTCAGGCCATGATATTTACTACGAGATATTTTTATATTTTGTTAACTGCCCACTTTTGTTATACAAGGGCATGGATCTATTAATTTGGTTGCATGTGAACTAGCCCTTGGGGGTTTATTTGTATTTTTCCTTAGTGATTTGGATAGGAAGGATTTATTTAAGCTTTTTCCAAAAGAAACCCCTATTTTATGTAAAGGGCAATCCCATGCAAGGGCGTGCAACTATTTTTGGCATGTGGGCTATTTTTGTGAATAAAGACATAAATACCCAAGAAGTGGTAATATGCCGACACTTCTTGGGAGGGGAGGAGATTGCACCCAATAGTGTGTTAAAGGTGATGTCTACTCTATCTCTTGTTTTTTTTAAATTTTAGTTTATTCTTAATATTGTTAATTTGGTTCAATTCTATGGTTTAGTTCTTGATGTTTATGTGAGTCTTGATTTATTTTTCAAAAAGTATTTGAGGTCCCTTGTCATTCACTACCTTCAACCAAACTATAACAACAGGGTAGAAGAGTATCTACATAGGGCGAAAGGAAAGATTCCAAGATGGAGGTTTATGTCTCTAACCTCAACACTTTATCCACCCAAATAATGGAGAGGAACTTCCATATACAAGACTCTTCCAACAGGATCCTTAAGAAATATGCTCATCACCTACAACAATAGGGCGAAAGGAAAGATTACAAGATGGAGGTTTATGTCTCTGACCTCAACAATTTATCCCCCTAAATGATGGAGAGGAATTTCCATATGCAAGCCTCTACCAATAGGATCCTTAACACTAGTTTGGTATCTTAGTAGGACATAACTATGTCTTTTCAAGGGTTTGCTAGAAAATTTATATCTTGTGAATGGGAGCAGTATTTTAGCATTTCTCTTCTAAGGCATGTCTTCATAAATGTATCAAACCTTAGAAAATTATTAAAATGATAAAAATAACCTTAAATATAGTTGATAAAACACCATAAGTAGAGGTATATCTAGCACTATAATCCAAAGAGGTTATGAATAATTTACAAAGTACGTTTCTACATGCAAGAAACAAATGATCTCGACTCATTATAAATTTCTCCTAAATCTTACATAGTATTTAAGAAATGAGAGAGATTTTCCATGACAAAAAAAGTATTGCATTAACAATTAATTTAATTAAATTTACTTCTTAGAATCTCTTTTTAGTTGTTGAGTCTTTGACACCCAAAATATGATAATAGTGTGGTTTTATATGGTGATTTACTTTAGTTATACTAAGAAATCAATGCCTCCACTGAAGTAATCGATTAAGAATACATATCTAAATATTTCAATTTAGTTATAAGAGAAGGCTATGGTCTCAATTTTTAAAACTGCATTGATAACAAAATAGCATATATAAATCCTTGCTTATATTTGGACCATCTAGTGTGAAACTTATGAAATAGTGTTTATTATTATATGAAAAGACTAGATATTCCACTTAAAGCCTTGTGAGATGTTTAAAAACGTGTGAAGTAGTTTCTTATTCTATAGTAACAAATATGGTTTAAAATTTATAAACTTTTATCTAAAACAAAGTGCCTAAAAGGATAGGTGTATATGTGATTAGCTCTCACAAAATGCATTAGCAAAGCATAACATTGTACAAAACATGTGTGCAAGATTTGGTCCTAGTCGATAATTGTTTGATTAGCTATAAAATTCCTTAATTTTTTTTAAAGACAGCTTAATACCTTAGAATTTTCATTAAGACCTTGTATCCACTAATTAATTTTTGAGCCTAAGATGGATTGTATTACCAATTGGCGAATTCAATCCTTTGATCCAAATATGGTATAAACAGCTCTCCATTACCTATAATTTGGCCTATGAATTCTTATGAAATTAAAAATCCTAGAGGTAACCAATGTGATACCAAAAAATTCCAATTTTCCTTCACTATGTACTTGATGATATAAAAAAAGGAAACCTTGAATTTTCACTATCCATGTGTTCTAAATAATTCCATAAAGTTGGTCAATAAAAAGCCATAAAAATTTCTGTGGGCACTTTTCTATCCTATTACCAAACTAGTGTTAAGAAATATGCTTGTCACCTAGAAAAAGCGAACAATCAAGGAAACATACAGCTAGATCAGGCTACTAGGGATATTGAGTTGAAGCATAAGGAGTTGGAAGGCATAAAAAACAGGCTCTCAACACACAAGTTTAAGCCCTTCTCAAGAAGTTGGACTATCGTAGCAAGAAATGATGCATGAAAGAGACCATCAAACACAGCTGCAAATCTAGGTGGAAGGCCTTAAAGAGCAACATAAGGTAGAAGTAGCAGATATGCAAGCCAAGGCACACACTCAACTTCTTAAAGTACAAGATAAGCATATGCCCTTCAAAAAAGGTTGGAAGAAAAGGATAAGGAGTTGCACACCATAGAGACAAGCTTAAAGGCACAGATGGGTAGCTCTAAAGGATGAGGCGACACAGGCAAAATAAATATATGGGTTCTCCAACAACAACTAAGCCAGCAACAAGTCAGTGGAGGTAGATGATGACACATTCAGTAAGGTAGTGGAGATGACAACCCTTGTTTGGTTAACCTTCCAGTGGTTCCTTGGTCCCCTTCACAAACCTTTACCTTGTTGTTTGCCTGATTAACATCCCCTGTCTGGTTAACCTTCCAATGGTTCCTTGGGCCCCTTCACAAACCTTTAACTTGTTCTGTGCTTCACTAACATTCTCTCTTTGTCACTATAACATAAATCTAAGTAAGGGACTTCTAGTGGTTCCTTGGGCCCCTTCATAGACCTTTACCTTGTTCTTTACTGTACCACCCGAGAAAGTAATTGTACCTAATCACATACACATTACTAGAGGATTGTAAATTATTATTGAACTTGTTATAGTTATTGTTTCTATCCATTTCAAATTCCATTTTTCCTTTAATACCAACAACAAACAACTTTTCAACTCAAGGTAAGTTTCTACAACTTTCATATATCAATAATCAATTTATATTTTTCTTTCATGATGTCGAATTTCTCATGAATTGTTGTTTCTAGTACTATTGGAATAACAACTCTTAAATACTAACCTTAGTTGTTATTTTTTTCCTCCTTTAATATTTCACTTTAAATTAACAAGTTTATATCTCCTATGCATAGAAAAGAATAAAGATTCACATGTTTTTTTTGGAGTGTTACAATCCTTTTTGCCATATAATTTCAACCACACTCCAACAATGAGATATTTATTCTCTACCATTCTTCTCATCATAGGTTTTTGTTATTTTTTTAGTTCCAGTTATGGCAAATTACCACAACATCCCACAATTCAAGAACAAATTGACTCTATTCGTCGTCGCCCGTGAATCCTTATATAAAGAACAAAAACTTTGACAAAAATTCTGGAAGAAACTTTTCAAACAACTAACAAAGAACTAAGAAAGTTAATGAAAACACTTGTAGCTCCATTAACAATAAAAATTCCAAGAATTTTACCGTTACTTGTTACAGATGTCGTCAAAAAGTACATTATGCTAAAGACTATCCCACCAGAAAGAAGAACAACTTCTTCTCTACTCTCACAATTGTTGTCTGTCCGTCCCTTTGTTGGTTAATTGGGGAACGCCTACCACTATGTTCATAGAATGGCACTTGGGTGATTGTGAATATTCCATGTGTAGGACATATGAATTTAGGGATGGCTGGAACTAAGTGTTAGATTTAATGCTTGTGCTATTGTGTAATTTTAGCAGGTGTTTCTAACGTGTAATGTGTTTGAATGGACAACCTATAGGTTGGTGAAATTGACCAGCCTTGTGCTCATAAGCTGGTATGGCTAGGACATGATGGCGGTGATTTGGCATGATCAATTACCGGGAATGTTTTTCTTTTAGTATATTGGCTTTGGGATAGCCAATGATTTCGGTATTTTGGCCATGATATTTACTACGAGATATTTTCATATTTTGTTAGCTGTCCACTTTTGTTATACAAGGGTGTGGATCTATTATTGTTTAGCAAATATGTCTTTTCGATGTGTATATCATTGTGATTGTGTAAAATTATATGTTTTGTGTCATTTACATTCATTTGTAAGGGTTTCTTGAGAAAGTTTATCCTACAGATGGGAGGGATAAATCCCCAATGCCAAAGAAGAGCAACGCAAAGGAGAGGGGGAGTGCAAGGAAGGGGAAGGAGAAGAAAAGCCAGAGAGGAGATGAAAATGCCACATTCACAGCTCTCTCCTCTCAAGAGGTGGATGCTACTAAAGAGGAGACAATGACAAAGAACAAGAGAGGAGGGATGTTGTCCAAGGGAGAGGCACATGATAGTGACCCAATGCCAATGAGTGCAAAAAAACCCAGGGAGGAGCAATTTGTCTTCCTTTGTAGTAGGAGAGTCATCCATGGATATAGCGCCATATCTGAGAGGTGACTGTCTACAGTGAACAGGTGGAGATGTAGACTGTATGGTGGTGGATGGAGTATCCGTTGGGGGGGTGCTAAACACTTGAGTGCTTTTTTTAGGTATGTGAAACAACTTTCTTCATTAAGCATTTACGAGAGAATATAGAAGCGTACATGAAGATATGTGGGTTTTTTAATTCTTGGGGTTATTGTGCAGGTGGTTGCTCACCACATTCACGATGGAGTGGGATTTGGTACTTGATATTTTTGCAAGTTGTGGAGGCCTTAGATCACCTAGTGCGGAGTTGTTTCGGCACTGCTTATGCTCAGAGTTGGACTCCTATGCACATACATTGAGTGCTTGATGAAGGTGGTGTGTGGTCCACCTTTGGAGTAGTGCTCTAGAGAGATTGGACTTGTCTTTATGAGCCTTTATTTCCTATGGATTATGTATGTGATGTCTTTTAATGTTGTTATGTTTTTTTGTGACTACATTTGTAGTAAAGCTCTATAGATCCTTTTTTGGATGTCTTGTCTATGTTCTATTGCTATAAATTCAGGAACATGTTGACTTATTGACACATTTATATGTTGTGTAGGTGAGGTTCTTTGTGATAGTATGTCTAATTATAATTGCAATGCTTTGATATATACCTTTTCTTCTTCATATGAATGTATGGTTTATGTCGACAAACAAAAAGTCCTATAAATGTGTTTACATACCCATAAGAAGTTAATATTATAAATGTGTCTACATACCCATAAGATGTTAATATTATAAAGTAACCTTGAGATTTCATTTGCTATGTATTATGTAGATGATGATGATTTTATGTATCCAACTACATCATGGTGCAAATATTATGGTTATAATGAAAAATGATGAGTACCAATTATGTGCCCAACAATGAGTACTATAAACTTAACCTTTATGTACTAAGTACATTTCAAAAAAAGCTTAAAATTTTGTTAAAAATTGCATAAAATCTAGAAATGCAAAGCTCGCAAAATAATTGCGCTCGTGTTGCTAATGTGTAATGTGTTTGAATGGACAACCTATAGGTTGGTGAGATTGACAAGCCTTGTGCTCACATAAGCCAGTATGGCTGAGACATGATGGTGGTGATTTGGCATGAGCAATTATCGGGAAGGTTTTCCTTTTAGTATTTTGGCTTTGGCGGGGTGGCCAATGATTTTGGCCGTGATATTTACTATGAGATATTTTGTATTTTGTTAGCCGTCCACTTTTGTTATACATGGGCATGGATCTATTAATTTTGTTTACACGTGAACTAGCCCTTAGGAGTTTTTCCTTAGTGATTTGGATAGGAAGGATTTATTTAAGCTTTTGGTAAAAGTAACACCTATTTTATGTAAAGGACAATCCCATGAAAGAGTGTGCAGCTATTTTTGTGAATAAAGACATAAATACCCAAGAAGTGGGAGTATGCCGACACTTCTTGGGGGGCACCCAATAGTGTGTTGAGGGTGATGTCTACTCTATCTCTTGTTTTTTTATTTTAGTTTATGCTCAATCTTGTTAATTTGGCTCAATTCTATGGTTTAGTTCTTGATATTTATGTGAGTTTTGATTTATTCTTCAAAAAGTATTTAATGTCCCGTGTCAGTGGTATCAAAGCTCAATTAAATCATAAATTTCTAATCTTTTTTTTAATGCAAAAGAAAAAAGTTTCTATTAGTATCAGAGAGAAGATACAGCACCCATAGGTTACAACTTAGATCTTGCTAATTTCCAATCTTCAGTCTTAGCAAATTTCGGTTGAAAAGTGATAAGCTGAGAAAAACCACAATGAGGATGAATGGGATGAGTCCCTATGATGATGTTCGTATAACTGGAATGACGATAATGACTTCAGCAAATCACTATGAGAAAAGTGGATTGTGCTGATAGATTGCTATTGTTAACACTTGACCCAGTGGATCAAGTTAAGGGATGACAAATTAAAAACATGTATAATTGAAATTCCCATGGAGGAATGTTCAGATGAAAATTTTGATCTAATGGACCATTATTGTGTTAAGGATATGAATGATATGATCTAAATGAATTGTTATCTGATGATGAGTTCTATATAAGGGATCTTTATCCCAGGATTCTGTTGGGTTCACCAGACTATAAGGAACCCCAGAATCAGTTGGATCTTAAGGGAAAGAGTTGTCCTCTAGTTTGCGAGATGAGGACATCTCGCGTTTTTTAAGTGGGGTAGGATGTAAAATACCTCCCTCTAGCTTTTGAGGTGTACAAGTGTAAGAACTTCCCCTTCTGATCTTATACTTATTCCCCTCTCTGAAATAAAAGAAAGATCATGTTTTACCCTGTTTTGGCCTAGAGAGAGAAAATGTCTAGAGGGAGGTAATTCAAAATTGAGATATTTTTGGATATAAAAATCCTCCTAGTTTCTAAAATAGTTTCCCCTAAAACAGAAATTCAAAAAGAACTTTCCAATGTGCAATTGGAATTAATTGAAAAGAGGTATAAAGGACCTTAGCCTAAGGGTCTAGATTTTCAAAAAAATTTAGATTATGGTCCAATTAAGGTTCCTATGGACCAATGAGATTAATCCAAATGTAGGGAGAAGATGAATTGAAGAATAAAAGGAACCCCCCCCCCAAAAAAAAAGAGAGTGAATTCTCACATAAGATGAAGAGTGGACTAAGGACCAAAGAAAAGAATTAAAAAACTGAATTTTAACACCTTAGTGTGGGGATCTCCCCTCATGAATAAGGCACCTTTTTCTCATCATTACTCCCAATTTTTAATCAATAAAATGAGATATTTTCATCTCTCCTCTCTCCTATTTCAAAACTAGATCCAAAAAGTAAGCTAAAGTGACCCAAAAAATGGTCAAAAATTGAGCAAACTGATCGGGAAAATTCTAGAATCAGTTTGCTTGGTTAGAGGCTCACTTTTTCCTATAAATAGAAGCCTCCATCTTTGTATAAGCTTAATGGTGTTTATGCACTGTTACTCTGCTCCTGTCCTGAGCCATCTACATTGAATTTTTTAATACTTCAATTGTTTTTTGCCTAATCCTCTCCAAAGTGAATTGGTGGCCACTCTTACTTCAAACAAGAGTAGAAACCTCAATCCCTCAAGCCAAAGAAGAGCTTACAAGCTCCGTGTAAGCTAATTTTCTTACTTGTTCAATGAAAAATCTATGGTTTTCTTAATTTTTTATGTTTTGCAAATGTTGAATTAAATTCAAATGCTATGCCTTTGATTCTTCTTATTGTTTACTCTCTTGAATTTGAGAATTGTGTAGATTAGAGTTCTATAAATCTAATTTGGGTTAATTTAAGTTAAATAAAGAATGATAAAAATGAGAAATGGTTAGCCATACAAAGGAGGTTATGGCAAAATTTTTCAAAATTTAAAAAAAAAAGAAAGTTTGTTTTTATGTTATTCCAAAAGAGTAATTCCCACCATTTTTGCATCTAAAAGAAATATTCTAATTACTCCATGTACATATTTATCTATGAATATGCATGGATATCAGTGATATTAATTATTAAATTTGATTTTTATGCATAAAGAATTTTTTTTAATTATAAAAGTGTTAGTCTTATTAAATTTAATTTCTATGCATAGAAAGATGCATAAAGGAATTTTTTTATTACAAAAATATTATTCTTATTAAATTTAATTTTAGGCATAGAAAGATGCATAAAGGAATTTTTTATTATAAAAGTATTATTCTTATTAAATTTGATTTCTATGCATAGAAAGATGTATAAAGGAATTTTTTTTATTTACAGAAGCGTGATTCTTCTTAAATTTGATTTCTATGCATAGAAAGATGCATAAAGGAATTTTTTATTATAAAAGCATTATTCTTATAAAAATTGATTTTATGCATAAATAGATGCATACAGAAATTCTTTTTATTTTAAAAATATTATTCCTATTAAATTTGATTTTATGCATAAAAGGATTTTTTTAATAAAAGTGTTATTCCCATTGAAGTTGATTTTTACGCATAAATAGATGCGTAAAGAATTTTTATATCAAAATTAGAATTCTCTTAAATTCCATGTTTAAATTCTATGAATATTTGATAATTGAATAATTAAATACTCTAAGAGAGAAATTTCTATTGTTTTTTATTCACACGGATTGTAAAAAGAAAATTCAAGAAATCTATCAAGATCAAAATATTCAGATAAATGATTAATTTACTCCTCATTGGAATTCGTAACTATTTTAGAAATCAGTTAAGTGAATATTCAAAGAAAGAAATTCAGTAAAATAGAAACTGAATTACCAAACCTTTTCGAGAAAGATAGTTCAGGAAAAATCTTTCATGTCATGTTTTTTGAGTTATTGAAGACAAACATAGATTTTTCTCAATATTTTAAAAATGCAGAAAGAATAAAGTCCATACTAATCCAGAAACCTCTTCCCTTGGAGCACTCATGCTCTCAATTTTTATTTTCACAGCAGACACCGGGGAGGGAAGGAGGATGCTACCACCTGAACGCAACCATCCGCAAGTACTATGAAGAAGTGGCCCAAGTAGAATGGAGACCCATACCTATGGCACAAAAAAAGATTTTGGGGCACTGGTGGTGAGACTTTTTGATCAAAAAACACCGCAGAGGCAAGTAATAGGGGTCTGGGATGTTCAGAAGAACATGCAAAAAAACTGAAGAGGATCCAAAAAAGAGCCACCTACACCGATGAGGTGTACATCTCGGATCATACACCCCCAGAGATAATCATAAAATACAAGCAAAAATTTGTTAAGGGAACCAATTCAGGAGCAGAACCTCAAACACCAGGCATGCCAGGTGTTATGCCTAACAATGCAGTAGTGGCCAAAAGGACCAGTGGGGGCAGTAGGCAGAGTAGAACCCACGACGCACGATGTGAGCACCACCTCAATAGCACACGTGTGAAGGTGGCAGTTTCTGTAACTATCGTAGAGACATTGCCAAGATCAAGAAGGCACTGTTTAAAAAGGGTGACCAACTACTACAGAGCAGATGATGCTAAGAGTAGAGGAATGCTGAGAGTAGTGTGTGCCAACTGACTGTTGGTGTGATGAAGTATAGCTTTGTAAAACCATTGTTAGTTGATGCTTATTTCATGAAGCTTATAGCATGTAGAATCTGACAAGTGTTCATTGGTGCTAGGTACGAGTTCTGTGTCACTCTGTAATCCATCTGAAATATATTCAAGAACACTCTTGCAATTGCTTCTCTCATCTATGTCACATGTTATTATGGGATGTTTGTGTGTGTTATGTTTCTCCTTTTAATGGTACATGCTACGTAAGAGAGAGAGTGTGAGTGTGATGCAGAATAAGACTTGGGATGTCTGTGTGTGTTATGTTTCTCCTTTTAATGATACATGCTGTGTAAGAGAGAGAGTGTGAGTGTGATGTAGAATAAGACTTGGGAAACACTATGCATGAACCTGTCCAGTTGAGTGGAGTCTGTAATGTTCCTCATGATCACGTAAGGGTTGGTGTTTTGAATCCAGAATTTCTGGAGGGAGTCTACGTGTCTCCCATAGCATTGCCTGACTAGTCTGATACATGAAACACTTTGCCTCTCCCTGAATTGGAGTTAAAGGCCTGTTCTATTGTGTTCTTGTTTTGTGAAGTTCTCACCTAGGGACTTTTCTTCTATGATCAACAGCATAGACACTAAGTCCCAAAAGTTGGGAACATTCTCCTTGATTGCAATGGAGGTCTTGAATGGCTTGTACTCTTTGCCAAGCCCATTCAAATATATGCTCACTAAATCATCATCTTCCACTGATACATTTATAGACCTAAGGGATTCAATAATGCCCTTGATCTTTAAATCATACTCATTTAGACATGCTTTTCTTCCCCACAATATGTAGCTCTTGTTTTAGAAATTTCCTCGCCTTTCTGTTGGTTTGGAACATCTGCACACCAGGTTCTGCCATGTAATTGCTAGAGTGTTGGAATCTTGTATGTGTCCTATTATTGTCTGTGACACTCATTGAAACATGACTTTTCTTGCACCTTGGTTCCAGTCCTTGACTGCCTTTACATCTGCTAGAGTGGCATTCTCTTCAGGCAACTCTGGTGGCTCCTCATTGTCTCCTTTGACATAGTCCCAGAATCCTTTACCCATTAGGAAATTGGTCATTCTAAACTTCTAAGAATGGAACTTGTTCTTTTCTAGCTTTTTATTACTGACAATTGGATTGATTCCGACAATCATGCTTACCTGCAAAACAACAGCTAGAAACCTATAAACAAACAATTTTTGTATGCAACCTATAACACAACAGTATCTTCTGTGACTACTAGCGGTACTTTTGTACAACCTGTATATCACCACATGTGACCAGAGTACATGTACATACACCCAAGAAATAAGAAGGGAAAGAGATGATGATGCTCTTACTTGTGTACCACTTCCTTTGCCTTTGTATCTTTCTTTGCTTGCCACTCAGCTCCTTAGCTTGAACCAGGCTTTGATACCATGAAAATATTGGGGGAGGGGAGAGAGCTTAAGATGTTGCAAGCACACACACACACTTACATAGCAATGGAGAACACACACACAAAGATGGAAGGCTCAAATATTCTTCTTCTTCTTACTCTCAAAAGAATGCTACAAAAGATAAGTGAAACCCAACATAAGTGCTAGAGTACTATGTACAAGTGGTCCATAATGTGAACATGCTAAATAGGTGAGCTAGCAAGGTAAGTATGCCATAAATCGATGGGTGGACTATATAGGTGTAGTTCAACTATAGAATCACTTGTGAAGATTTGTCGTGTTGCTACCAAACACGCTAATGATATAAATGTGGAATGTCACCTAGGCACGTCGTGAGTGTCAACTCTGGTTAAGCTTGACATCTCAATGAGTTTGGCAAGCCATTCAAAGTTATTAGTGATGTAAATGGGTTTACTATTGGCAGAATCCTTATGCAAGAAGGTCAGCCTATGGCTTATGAGTCTCGAAAGTTGAAGCCTCATGAGCAAAATCATGTAGTTCAGGACCTAGAACTTTTAGCTGTTACTCACGCATTGAAATTATGGAGGCACTACTAATTGCTTGGATATAGATTCACTCTAGTGATAGACTATATAAGTTTGAAATAAATATTTACCTAGAAGTATCTCAACATGCATCAAAGGAGATAGATGTAGCCTCTACAAGAATTTGACTTTGAGATAAAGTATGGATCTGGGAAGGAGAATGTGGTTGCTAGCACCCTTAGTGAGAAAGCTTCTTTATTAATAATAAGTATGATCTCCAAACCCATTGCTTATTAAGATGAAAGAGACGATTGGGGCATATGAATTCTTCACCCCAATTATCACCTTGTTAATGTAGGGAGAGTAAGACTCCTCAGGAGTTAAGTAAAGTTTAGGGATACAAGATTGAAGATAGTTGTTTATATTTTAACAATCATGTGTGTGTCCCACAAAGGGGTGATTGTTATGGCTCACACAAAACCCCTTCGAAACACATCCAAGAAGAAGATTACTTGGCAAGAAACAATTGTCGTAGGATCTTTCCAATGGTCGAGCTCATAACCCTTCAGGTCTCCAAGCTTCACAACTCCTTGAGAATAAATTCCCCGTGTCTCCCGTAGATGAGCGTTGTCACACTATCGCGTTGCACTACGTGTACTCTTCCCTCCTCACCTCACTTCATTTACACACACTCACTAGGATGGATTAGAGAGATAAGCAAGGGGATTAGCAAGAGCAAGAATCTATTGCACAATGGGACAGTTTTTTGTATTATGAAAGATATTCACTTATATATGGCATAAGTGTTCACACTCATCCAGGCACTTTAGGCTCATAAGAGGCCTAATGCTATTACAATGACTACTGTCATAATATATCCATGAAGTACATCACTTGGGACTTCATCCTAACTTGCTACTACCACACGTTATTGAAGTGGAAATAGCCATATATATTCCCGCATACCATTACAGGCGCCAGTCCAAGTTGTAGATTTTGGTGTATTTACCTTGACTCCTTGATGTAAGATAATCGCAATAGCTTTTGTTAACTCTAGGAATGGGTTAATTTTCCCCCCTTCCTGATGCCGATCACATCGTTGTGATCATGTTGAAGACCTTTGTGTGGGGAGAATTGACAAGTTTTGTTAATGGCTTTTGATGTTGAGTAACGTTCAATAGTCCTTGATCCTCTGGAAGGAATAAGAAAGGCTAGTTTAGTAAATGAAAAGGTTAGAGATGAGCGGGATTTCTAATGGGGTGGAAGTGATTGTATTTTTATATTTTTGTAAGCATTACGGGTATATTCTTTGCTCACTTTGTTTTTGGCAATCATACTTGTAGAGTTAAATGTTATTTGTGTTAGTTGGGAAACTAAGAGATGTTAATAATTTGGGGGAGTAGAGAAGGAAGGATTTGGAGGAATGTAGACAAAATCATTAGAATGAGATTGTGATTCTCAGTTCCTCATCTAATTCATTGAAGCGACATTCATCACTTAAAGAATTTAGCTTTCGCGTCGATGATGTCCCTTTTTGTGGAAGGATTCTTGTCAAATTTTGTTTAGTAGGACTTGTTCCTGTATGCTTTGTTCCTTGTGTTTTTTTATGATTTTATGCATACTTAAGTGTTCTATGAAGTAGATATACATGAAGTACATTAAATGAGTCAATAGACTCTTATTGAGCTGCTGCTCGTCGAAGTAGCCACTTGTTAGTGAGGCATGAAAGAATTACGTCAACTTGCGAGGCTTATATGGATATCTTCACTAAGGATTAGAGATTAATGTGTTTTGAATACTATATGTTTATTTGGAGAGGTTTACAATGCGAAGAAAAATTCCAGGCGATGGGTTATACCATTGACCAGGCTTTCGCCCACCATGGCCCCCCATCCAGAGATGTACTTGGAAAGTTGTCGATGGTGAGGCTCTGGTGCAAATGTCCTCCAGTGCATGATTATGGATATGTACTCATGGAGTAGTTGCTACATTAACTTAGCCAAAAGAATAGTAAGCTATAAGCTTTACAAAAATGTAATGGCTATTTGAAGATCGTTGGGAGCTTCTTTTGGTATTCTAGCATTTTTAGGTAGGCCATTTGGGTGACTCCCTTGTGTTTTTTTTTGGTTACCACCTTGTGAGCAACATGTTCTTATGGCTACTCTCCTTTTTGAGAGAATAGGTTCTTATGTCTGTCGTCGTGTATCTTATGCACTTATGGTTCTCATCTAGATGGGTGAAAATAGCATTGTGAGTTTGTCCTTAATGGTTGATGCCTTTGAGGCTTCTTTTTTTGAGCAAGCTTTGGGCACTTATTGATGCGCTTGGGAATCCAAGCTTGGGTATTACCTTGGTAGTACCCTTGAGCTTGCAGTAACCTTTTTGGTACCCACACTTGTTGAGTTGCCGAAGTTCTTTGAGGAACTTGCATCGTCATTTGTGGTGGATGACATTGTGGAGTACTTTTATTCTTGCTTGGCCTTTGAGATTTGTATTGAGGAAGAGACTTTGATTGTCGAGGCACCCAAATTGGATTGGCACCTTTGTAGAAGACTTGAGCTACAAGTAGCTGCTTTTCCACCCACATTTTGATACCATTAAGATACCTTGACCTTGGTTGCTGTGTGGAGTTTTCTTTTTGGTTGAAGTGGAAGGTTTGGGGCCCTCCTTTGCATTGGTTGGTGCTGAGGTTGCAGGTTTGAGACTCATGGGCATTGTTGATGATGAGGCACGAGTCTCTTGCGGAGTGGTGGTGTTAATGTTGAGGCTTTTAAGCATGCAACCTTCTCCTTTAGCAAGGTTGGTTAATGAAGAGGCATTTGTCTCCGGGGCTTTTCCCTTGAGTTTATTGTCAGAGTAAGAGTCGAATTCTTGAGGAACTTCTACAAGAGTGGTTTGGCGATAGAGAGATTTTGACATTGGAAATAGAAGCTTTTTCTCTTGTTGGTGAAGATGGAGTCGGCAAAGTTGATGGTAAATTGGAGTTGGCTGTTGATGTAGAAGTTAGGTTTTCATATAGAGGGGCTTGTGAGGGAGTCTCGGCTTGTAGCTTTTTGCATTCAAGCATCATAGAAATCCCTTAGGATTAGATTCTCTACCTTGTAGTATGGTATTGTCAACTTTGTGTCATTGACCATCATGAATGACCTTATCGCTAGCAAAGCACAATGGTGCTTGGGCAAAAATAGTCCATTTATGCCCCAAGATCACATCTACTTCCAACACATACTCAACCACAAAAAAGTTACACATAAGGGGGTTAGATTCTATATACATTTTTTATTCAAAGTACCCCAAACATGGCATGTTTATGTCTTGTGTGAATGGAATTTTCTTTGAGTGTTGGTTGACCTAACAAATCCCATAATTTAAGGGTCATCAGATTGTGCTCTCACCGTGGATAAAATTGTGCTTGGACTGTGTTGATTTTATTGTAAAGTTCAAATCCAACTATAATCCTTGGGATATTCTAAGTAAGATATGTTGGAAGTTCTAGCTCCTCCAAGGTCTCTTCCTCCTGTGAGAGAAATTTCACAATGCCTGCAGGAGTGTTCAAGGTGACTGTTTGCATGGATTCGTCAATTGAATACCACGAGTCACGTACCCAAGTTCCACCTACGATGACATCATACTCAAGGGGATTTGGGGTAACATGGAATCTAAATTCCACATTTCCACCGATTGTTTGAGTAGCATAGTTAAAGCAACCTGGAACTTCAATGTTTTGTCTATTGGCACCTTTTGCAAGACCATTGTCTTTAGGGATGATTTTAGGTTATCCTAGTGACACCCAAGTGTCTATTGTCATGATGTTATGACTAGCTCGAGGGATAATCAATGCATGTTTGCAATTAACATCATTGTCCCCCATAGGGAAATCTAACCATACCATGCTAGAATCTTCAGTTGGAACCATGGTAGTTTGAGTTTTGTTTCAGGTTCAGTCATATTCCCATTCACTTTCATCCTTGGGTTCTAGTTTCTTGATGGGTCTGTGAGGTGCATTAAGTGACGACTCAGAACTTGTTTTGTCCTCATCACTAAGTGATGTAATAGAAATTGTTCACTCTTCTGACTTTCTTTGGATTGTCAGGTTTCCATTATGTTTGCTCATTCGACGAGAATGCACTTTCTTTCGAGCTTTTGTCTCATGTGCTGCACATGTGGGTTTTGCGGTTTGAGGGGTAGCTTTTTGAGGTGGATGAATTCGCATCATGTGTAGCTTTTGTCTCTTCTGGGGTTAGGTCCTTCATAGGCTCCTTTCTCTTGTCCTTTATTTCAACCTTGGTTTTGACAGTTTGTTGGCCCTTGTTCTTCTTAGGTTTAGAAGGTTTTGCATTCTCTTTTGTTTTCTGTTTTAAAGCATGCTCTTCTACCCATTTCGAAGTGTGTTCTTTTTTGTTGTTTTTGACTATTTCTTGTGCTTGTCTTGCAAGCATGTAAGCACATTCAAGGGTACCATGGACAATTGCCCATTTTGCACACTCAAGATGTTAAGAGTTGTATTCTGCGAGACAGTTGCATTGAAGCAACTCGCCCTTGGCAATCTTGGAATATGTGATTGATGCCACATCATTCACATATGGGTTGCAAAGTGTTAGTGACTATGGGTATGGAAGCACTCCAAATTGTGTAGTTTGCCACTTTGTGTGGTCCACAACAATAGAAATAGTGAACTGTTTGCTTAATTTCTTCCTGATAGTTTCTACCCTTTGAGCTGTGTTTGTTTGAGGCACAGGAGATTGTGGTTTTGAGGTAACTGTAGGGTGAATAAAGACATTGGGGTGTGTCGTGAGTGACCAAAGGCTTTGCAATGTATGCAATACAGAAAGATAGCCTAGGGTACGCACAGTGGGGATTGGGATGTATGCAGTACAGAAAGATAGCCTAGGGTACACACAGTGGGGATTGGGATGAACGTAGTGATGGAAATGGACACAAGGCATTTTGTCCATCACTTTGAGAGGCATTAATGATGTTTGGTTTTGAGGGAGCTCATCCTCTCTTGGAGATTCTGGTTCAAAGCTTTTAAGCAAGGCTGTATAGAATTCAGGGAATGACAACTCTGAGATCAATTTTTCCTTAGCCTTTGCTTCACTTAGTTTGGATGAGGAATATCTCATATCATGATCATCCTCACTTTGCTTCACTTGGTTTGGATGAGGAATATCTCATATCATGATCATCCTCCATCATGTTGTCATATAAACGTATTGTTTCTTTATAACATTGATCGAATGCTTCTAAATTGGATATAATGATCAAGTTGTGTAAGCTGTTCTTCTTTATGCCCATTATGAAACGTCTCTTCAATTGAGCATCGTTTAGTTTCTCCCATGGCTCACATGGTGAGTCCAAGATTTTTCTTCGAATAATAAAATCTCTAATGGTTTCGTTTGGTTTTTGCTCAATTGAATAGAGTTCTTTTGTTGCACTCCATCGATCACCTTGTCGTGAAAAATCGTGAATAAAGGCTATTTTCAAGGTTTTAAGTTTGCTTTGATTTTCGGCATCAATGCGATGAACCATCAACTAGGCTTTCCCAGTAAGGAAAGGTTACACACATGTACCTTGATGGGGCAGTTTGGATTTCCAAAGGCTTCACATCTCTGTTCAAACACTTGCATGAATTGAATAGGATCAATCGTTCCATCATACTTGCCCATGATTTTGGAAATCTGTATGGCCATGTTTTTGGATGAGTCATTGAGGCCGTGTGTGGGTGCTCTTGTGATTAGGACCTTGTCTAGTCCTTGGGCAACCCCCCTTCCTAGATTAGTCAATATATCCAAGGTTTGGGAATTTAGGGGTTGCAAAGGATTAGTATTTAGTACTTCTAAAGGTTTAGGTCTTATGGTAGTGCTAGGCAAGGGGCCAAATCCTGGAGGGATTGATTTGATAGGTGATATAAACCCAATGACACGCTTGTTGTCAGCATATTGGGAGGTGCATTTGAGGCATGGATCGCAATGGCTTGAAGATTTTAGCCATTGGGTTCAGTTTGGATGGGGGCCCATGTAATCCCTCTATTGTTGCCATGTCTTGACACTGCCAATTGCTCCTTAATGAGCAAACACATGGTTTTTTTTTTACTTTTTAGGTTTTCTTATAACCCCTTATATCCTCAAGAGGTATGTCGCACCTTTCTCTGGGTTAAACGAGTGTCCATTTGCCTTAATTTGCTTAGGCTCCAAGCGCACATGAACGACCTCTAAGAGATATTTTTTCGAGAAAAAAAGTGCATGCCATTGGTATCCTAGATGGAAGTCAAGGTCACAAAAGCGCATGTGAACGCCCTTAGGATGAACTTTTCTGAAAAAAGTGCATGCCAGTAGCATCCCAAATGGAAGAGGAGGTCTCAAAACCTATTTTCCATCACTGTCTGAAGATGAAATTTTTTTCTGGAAAGATTTTTCTTTTTTCACAACTCGTTTCTGCAAAAGGAATTTGGAAAAAGATTATATGAGGGTTGTAGTATTTTTTGGAGTAATACAACTTTGTCTCTGATTTTTTTATGATTTTGTCATTTAGAGACTCAAAAAGTAGCCTGAATATGGTACGTGATCTTTTTTTGGCTGTTTTGGTGATTTTTAATGCTTTTTTTAAGCCTCGAATTTCGGCTCGAATTTTGAGGCTATTGGTCGAAGGCCAACATGATAGATTTTTCCCTCGGATGCTTAAGACCAATTTTGAAGAGCTCAATGACGGCTTTTCGATGAGCACTAAAACACGTTCATCGACATGTTTCATACCATGAACTAGAGGGTTTCACGAAAATGTGAAATAGGTGTTTCACAGATTTGGAAAAAAAAATTTTTGCACGGGCTTGTTTCACGACGTGAAATAGACCTGTTTCATGACGTGAACTAAGTAGTTCACATTTTTTTTTTAAAGTCTAGGGGGAAATTCAAGATACCTTGTGTGGAGGGAATATTTTTTGAATTTTAAATGAGAGAGATATGGACATTTTTTCAAAAAGATAAGTGGGAACAAAAAAAAGTCAACACTATTATGACACCCCCTTACACCCTTCATAAATGACTCCCAAAATTGACAAGTTGACAACTCATTAGCATCTTTTCATTCAATGCTTAGACTTAATGGGTTATGGAAAAAAGTGCTTAATCAAAGATTAATAATGATTGGAATTTGGACTTAGAACTGGAATACTGAGGATTATGTTGGAAACAGTAGTTTTATTGCAATGCTGTTTTGGAAATAGTTAAGTCTAAGAAAAGGCAATTTCATATTGGGTGCGTAAGTGGTGTGTCTTGTGAGATCCCTTCTTCACATACACATTCACGTCCATTCTTCACATACACATCCATATCCATTCTTCACATACACATTCACATCCATTCTTCACATACACATCCACATCCATTCACATCCCATATCATTCATTTACATCCTGATTCCCATGACATTACATCTCATTCATTCACATCCTATTTTCACATCACATTACATCTCATCCATTCATTCACATCTATCTGATTCACATGTCATCACATCTCATTCAATCACATCCTGATTCACATCACATCACATCTATTCACATTACATCTCATTTCGAAGCAAGTTTTTAGTTTGAAATTTTTTTTAATACAAGAGTATTTCTTGAATCAGTATCCCCAAAACTTCTTGATCGGAATTTTGAATTTCATACCAGAATTCCTCGAATTCTATAACAACCTTGATCCATAGATCAATTCGAAGGGTCTCAAACTTAGTTTTAGATTTTGGCGGGAGTTTTGAGGGTATTTTTCTAAACTGATCACACCTTCTTTCCTCAAAACTGACGAAAGAGTTGGGTATTGGTCATAGTCTGATTCAAGGTTCCAGTCGTCTCGTCAGATAAGATTTTCCTTGAACTATCTTTCTCGAAAAGGTTTGGTAATTCAGTTACTATTTTATTGAATTTCTTTCTTTGAATATTCACTTAACTGATTTCTAAAATAGTTACGAAGTCTAATGAGCAGTAAATTAATCATTTATCTGAATATTTCGATCTCAATAGAATTCTTGAATTTTCTTTTTACAATCCATGTGAATATAAAACGATAGAAATTTCTCTCTTAGAGTATTTAATTATTCAAGTATCAAAAACTCATAGAATTTAAACATGAAATTTAAGAGAATTCTAATTTTGATATAAAAATTCTTTATGCATCTATTTATGCGTAAAAATCAACTTCAATGAGAATAACACTTTTATTTAAAAATCGTTTTATGCATCTATTTATGCATAAAATCAAATTTAATAGGAATAACACTTTTAAAATAAAAATAATTTCTTTATGCATCTATTTATGCATAAAAATCAATTTTTATAAGAATAATGCTTTTATAATAAAAAAATCCTTTATGCATCTTTCTATGCATAGAAATCAAAGTTATTAAGAATAACACTTTTATAATTAAAAAATTTCCTTTATGCATCTTTCTATGCATAGAAATCAAATTTAATAAGAATAACGCTTTTGTAATAAAAAATTCCTTTATACATCTTTCTATGCATAGAAAACAAATTTAATAAGAATAACACTTTTATAATAAAAAATTCCTTTATGCATCTTTCTGTGCCTAAAATCAAATTTAATAAGAATAACACTTTTGTAATAAAAAAATTCCTTTATGCATCTTTCTATGCATAGAAATCAAATTTAATAAGAATAACACTTTTATAATTAAAAAAAATCTTTATGCATCTTTCTATGCATAAAAATCAAATTTAATAATTAATATCAGTGATATCCATGCATATTCATAGATGAATATATACATGGAGTAATTAGAATATTTCTTTTAGATGCAAACATGGTGGGAATTACTCTTTTGGAATAACATAAAAATAACTTTCTTTTTCACAAAATTCTGGAAAATTTTACCATAACCTCCTTTGTATGGCTGACCATTTCTCATTTTTATCATTCTTTATTTAACTTAAATTAACCCAAATTAGATTTATAGAACTCTAATCTACACAATTTTTTAAATTCTAGAGAGTAAACAATAAGAAGAGTTTAATTAGTCCCTTAGTTAATCTTTCTAGGATTGAGAAAGGTTGGAATGTAAAGAGGAGAAGGGGGTGGCCTTTTCATCAAAGGCATAGCATTTGAATTTAACTCAACATTTGCAAAACATAAACATTAAGAAAACCATAGATTTTTCATTGAACAAGTAAGAAAATTAGCTTACACGGAGCTTGTAAGCTCTCCTTTGGCTTGAGGGATTGAGGGTTCTACTCTTGTTTGAAGCAAGAGTGGCCACCAATTCACTTTGGAGAGGATTAGGCCAAAAACAATTGAATTATTAAAAAATTTAATGTAGATGGCTCCTCGAACAGGAGCAGAGTAACAGTGCATAAACACCATTAAGCTTTTACAAAGGGGGACGCTTCTATTTATAGGAAAAAGTGAGCCTCTAACCAAGCAAACTGATTCTAGAATTTTTTCGATCAGTTTGGTCAATTTTTGACCATTTTTGGGACAGTTCAGCTTACTTTTTGGATCTAGTTTTGAAATAGGAGAGAGGAGAGATGAAAATATCTCATTTTATTGATTAAAAATTGGGCATAATGATGAGAAAAAGGTGCCTACTTCATGAGGGGAGATCCCCACACTAAGGTGTGAAAATTTATCTTTTTAATTCTTTTCTTTGGTCCTTAGTCCACTCTTCATCTTATGTGTGTTAGAATTAGGGTTGCAGGAAAGCACACAAAGCTTGGAGAAGAAGAAGCAAGAATGCACATAACACAAAGTGTATTAGATTGTGTCAATGTACAAAAGATAAGTTAGCCCTAGAAGGATGGGCGTATATACAAGCCGGGGGAAAAAACCTCCTAAAGAAGGAAAAAGTGCCCCGGCGGTCCTAAGTGTGTTCACACACATCACTGCCTATATATATATGGCAATAAATACCCCCTGGGAGTGATGGTGTGAACGAGAGCTGGCACTCATGTATAGGGGAGTGCCATGCCCGAAGTAGATCAATCCACAAAGGGGAGAAAGCCCAAAGCTTTACGGAAAGCTTCGAACTTCTCACGAGGAAGCACCTTTGTGAAAAGATCGGCGAGGTTGTCCTGTGTTGGCACATAGGCCAAGCTGATCTCTCCTGCTAAGAGTCTCTCCCTGACATAGTGATAGTGCACCTCAATGTGCTTTGTGCAAGCATGAAAAACTGGGTTTCTCGCAACTGCCAATGCACTCTGACTGTCAGTGAAGATAGAGGTGGAAGACTCCTGTCCAACACCCAAGTCAGCCATAAGCCGTCTGAGCCACACACACTCAACCGTAGCTGTGAAAGCTGCCCTGTACTCAGCTTCACAACTAGAAGTGGCCACAGTAGGTTTCTTCTTGCTCAACCAAGATATGCATGAGCTACCGAGCATGAAACAAAAACCACTTGTGGACACTCTTGTGTCATAGCAACCAGCCCAATCTGAGTCCGAAAAAGCATGTAAATCTGGCGGCAACGATCCCCCCTTGGGATAAAACAACCCAAGATGTATGGTGCCACTCAAGTAGTGAAAGATGCGTTTAACTACCTTCCAATGCTGAGACCCTCGGCTATGCATAAACCTGCTCACCTGTGAGACTGTAAACTGAATGTCTGGCCTCGTAATGCATACATAAATGAGGCAACCAACAGCTGTCTGATAGAGTGTGACATCAAAGTGATCTCCAGCATCATGAAGACTCAACTTCAAACCTGTCTTCTCCATTGGAGTAGCAATAGGCTTGCAGTCTTCAAGGCCAAATCTCCGCAACAATGTCTCAATATACTTTGTCTGACACAAAGCAATACCTCCATCACACTGCTTAAATTGTATCCCCAAATAATGATGCAAATGCCCCAAATCTGACATTTCAAAAGAGGCATTCAAATCAGCCTTAAAATCAGCAATATGACTTTCATTTGGTCCTGCGAGCAGCATGTCATCGACATAGAGAGCAATGATTAGATGTACATCATCCACACATTTAACATATAAAGTGCTTTCTGTTGGACTATTCTGAAAACCATGTGCAGTCAAATATGCATGTATCTTTTCATACCAAGCTCGTGGAGCTTGCTTTAAACCATATAAAGCCTTTTTCAACCTGCACACTTTGTTTTCTTGCCCTCTTTGAACAAAACCACGAGGCTGCGATACATACATCTCCTCATGCAAATCTCCATTCAAGAACGCAGTCTTTATGTCCAACTGATGTACATTCCAACCATTATGAGCTACCAATGCACAAATGCTACGAATGGTAGTCATACGACAAGTGGGAGCAAAGGTCTCATCAAAATCAATGCCCTTTTCTTGAGCATAACCCTTTGCAACAAGTCTAGCCTTATAGCGATCAACACTGCCATCTGGCTTTCGTTTCACCTTAAAAACCCACTTACATCCAATGGCCTTTTTACCAATAGGCAAATCACACAAAGACCATGTACCATTCTTCATTATAGCATCATATTTACTTTGCATTGCAGCCAACCAATTTTCTAAATTTTGTGCCTCATCAAATGAAAGAGGTTCTTCCTCTTCACACATACTAGACACAGTCAAAGCATAACAATCTGATGTATAAGAGGCATGCTGAAAACTTGAACGAGTACGACTAGTCATAGGTGCATCAATCTTACTATCACGCAAGGTTTGCACCAGCCATTTTGGCATACCTCTAGCCTGCTCATTTTCAGCCCTATCTTCATGAGGTTTACGAGGACTCTGCATAAACTGACTCACCAAACCAACTGCATAACTGAGATCTGGCCTCGTAATGGTCATGTAGATAAGGCTACCAACTATTTTCCTGTACATGGTGATGAGCTTGATATCATCAAGCTCATCACCCAAATCAGCCCGAAGCTTCATGTTTTGCTCTAATGGTGTCAACATTGGTTTGCATGCTGTCATACCATACTTTGCCAGCATGTCAAGTGCATATTGCCTTTGCACCAACCATATACCCTTGCTTGTTCTAATCACTTCAATGCCAAGAAAGAACCTTAAATCACCAAGGTCTTTCATATCAAACTCTTTGCATAAAGAGGCCTTAACCTCATCAATGCCTTTCCCACAATCACCTGTGATAATCAAATCATCAACATAAATGACTATCATCACGATACCATCATGTGTCTTCTTCACATAAAGTGAAGAGTCTGCATTTCCAACCACAAATCCAATACTGACAAGATATCTGCTGATCTTGTCACTCCAAGCACGAGGTGCTTGCTTCAAACCATAGATTGCTTTCTTTAACCTGCAACAACAAAAGTCGGATATTTTGGATGTACATATCCTTCTGGCTGTTCCATGTACACCTCTTCTTGTAGTTCACCATTCAAGAAATCATTTTTTACATCCATTTGATGTAAAGCCCAACCTTTTTGTGCTGCTAGTGCAATGATAGACCTCACTATAGCCATCTTAGCCACTGGCCTGAAAGTTTCATCATAATCAAGACCATAAGTTTGTGCATATCCTTTAGCGACCAGCCTTGCCTTATGTCTCTCTAGGCTGCCATCTGACTTGCACTTTACCTTATACACCCATTTGCAACCTATTGCATTCTTTCCTTGAGGTAACTCAGCCAATTCCCATGTATCATTTTTGTCCAAAGCATCCATCTCTTCATCCATGGCTTTCTGCCATACATGCTCTCCAATAGCCTCTGTATAGCATGTAGGTTCCACATGCTTTACCATAGATGTCATGTATGCATAGTGCATAGCAAAATCTCTATATTTCAATCTTTCAACTGGATATCTGACTCTCTGGGATCTCCGCAATGCATGTGGGTCACTCTGTACACCTGTAACTCTAGCATGTGGTGGCACATATCTGTCCTGCCTAGCACCAGGTGTGCGTAAAATAGGTATGCCGAGCTCCTCATCCAAACTCTCAGAATTAGAGGACTCATAACCTGTGATCCCAATTCCTTCGACTTTCTTCTTGCCTTTATCCATAGCACTACTCACAGTGCTCACACTCTCATGCCGCAAACGTCCTGACCATGGACGTACACTGCTACTCTCAGCTTCTGCTCTGCTGGCCCAGACATAATAGTAGAACTAGAACTTGCTTGTGATGGCAAGTTCACAGACACATCTACCTCAAGTGAGTCAATAACTCCCTCATCTTTTGCTTTGTACCAACTAGCAAGCTCATCAAACACTACATCACGTGAGATGACTACTTGTCTAGTTTGAGGGTTATAACATTTGTAGGCCTTTCGATCCTGTGCATATCCAACAAATACACATTTCTCTGCCTTAGGATCCAACTTCCGTCTTCTTTCATCAGGCACATGAACATAAGCTACGCATCCAAAGACTTTGAGATGTCCAATGTCTGGCCTGTAACCTGTAAGCCGCATCTCTGGCGTGCTTCCATGAATGGCTGCTGTAGGTGTTTTGTTCAGGATATACACTGCAGTAGCACATGCTTCTGCCCAATAGTAATTTGGCATGCTTTTTTCATTGAGCATTGCCCTTGCCACTTCACATATGACTCAATTCTTTCTCTCAGCCACACCATTCTGCTGAGGTGTATACCTGCATGTCAACTGTCTTCTTATCCCATGCTTCCGCAAGAAATGCTCAAAAGCTTTTGAGGTGTATTCACCACCTCCATCCGTTCTCAAACATTTAATCTAATAGCCATATTGCTTTTCTACAAGAGCTTTGAAATCCATGAACTTTTCCAGCACTTCACTCTTCTCTTTCAAAAAGTATATCCATGTCATCCTGCTGAAGTCATCTATAAATGTCACATAGTATAGACTTCCTTTGATAGATGGATTTTGTTTAGGGCCCCATACATCACTGTGTACTATCTCAAGTGGCTTGTTACTCATATTTCCTTCTCTAGGAAACCTCAACCTTGCCTGCTTTCCAAACTGACAGGCTCACAAACATGCATATGTCCATCATATTTGAATCGAGGCAATCCACTGACAATGCCTCTTGTTTGCATGTTCTTTAATCTCTGTATATTGACATGTCCAATCCTCTTGTGCCACATGTCAATGTCCTGCACAATCCCATTGCTCTTTGAAAACATGGTTGAGCTCAATTCTGGTATGCCTGCATCCAATTTGAACAACCTTCCTTCCTTCTTGCCCTTGGCAATCAATCTACAGCCATGCTTAAAGTCTTCCACAAAACAGCCATTCTCATTGAATTTTATTTGTAGTCCCTGCTCAACCATTTGTCCTACTGATGCCAAACTCTTTGTGATGGATGGTACATATAACACTTCTAACATATTCTTCACATTTCCATCATGCATCCTCAAAGGTACACTGCCAACATGTGTTATAAGATGCTGAGTATCATCTCCTGTGACCACATAACCATTTGTATCCAATGGTTGCATCTTCTCAAACCACTCACCATGACATGTCATGTGGTTTGAGGCACCTGAATCCATATACCATGACTCATCTCCTGCATTCTGAGAATCCATTGTCCCCATAATGTGCTTCATTGCAAAAAGATGATTTGAACTCCCATCATTGTTACTGGTAGATGCATAATTTCCATGTTGTGGTCTTCCATTCCTCACATCATTCTGCTTTTTGTAACAATCTTTTGCCATATGTCCAAGTTTGCCACAATAGTGACATTCAATCCCATTCAAATTTTGTTGAGGACCTTGCCATCGTCCTCTACCACGAGCACCTGTTCCAAATCTCCCCCTATGGGATTGAAATCCACGACCTCCACGTGATCCAAATGATGACTGTGAATTCTGAAAATTCTGATTTGATTGTGGTTGAGTAGACCTGTCATTCCAACCACGTCCTCCACGGCCTCGAGGGGTAAATCTCCCCCTGCCTCGAAAGCCTCTAGATGAGTAAAAAGCCTGATTCCTTGCATGCTCATCATTGCTTGACGAGGATGCACCACCTGTAACACTCATACCACCAAGGCCAAGCTTCAATTCTTCCACAATGAGCAATGACACAAGCTCATTAAAGTCTGGCATTCCTCCCAACCTTACTGAAATGGAAGTGTCAAAAGATTTGTATTCTTTGCCTAAACCACGCAATGTGAGAGCAACCAAATCATCATCATCCATTGGGGCATGGATTGATGACAAGGAATCTGCATAACCCTTGATTTCTTGAACATACTCATCCTATGGACCAATAAGATTAATCCAAAAATGTAGGGAGGAGATAAATTGAAGAATAAAAGGAAAACCCCCCCAAAAATGAGTAAATGCTCACATAAGATGAACAGTGGACTAAGGACCAAAGAAAAGAATTAAAAAATTGAATTTTGACACCTCAGTGTGGGGATCTCCCCTCGTGAAGTAGGCGCCTTTTTCTCATCATTACCCCCAATTTTAAATCAATAAAATGAGATATCTTCATCTCTCCTCTCTCCCAAAAAGTAAGCTGAACTGACCCAAGAATGGTCAAAAATTGACCTAACTGATCTGGAAAATTCTAGAATCAGTTTGCACTTTTTCCTATAAATAGAAGCCTCCCCCTTTGTAAAAGCTTAATGGTTTTTATGCACTGTTACTCTGCTCCTGTCCAGAGCCATCTACATTGAATTTTTTAATAATTCAATTGTTTTTGGCCTAATCCTCTCCAAAGTGAATTGGTGGCCACTCTTGCTTCAAACAAGAGTAGAACCCTCAATCCCTCAAGCCAAAGAAGAGCTTACAAGCTCCGTGTAAGCTATTTTTCTTACTTGTTTAATGACAAATCTATGGTTTTCTTAAATTTTATGTTTTGCAAATGTTGAATTAAATTCAAATGCTATGCCTTTGATAAAAATTCAAATGTTGAATTTAATTCAAATGCTATGCCTTTGATAAAAAGGCCACCCCCTTCTCCTCTTTACATTCCAACCTTTCTCAATCCTAGAAAGATTAACTAAGGGATTAATTAAACTCTTCTTATTGTTTACTCTCTTGAATTTAGAAAATTATGTAGATTAAGAGTTCTATAAATCTAATTTGGGTTAATTTAAGCTAAATAAAGAATGATAAAAATGAGAAATGGTCAGCCATACAAAGGAGGTTATGGCAAAATTTTCCAGAATTTTGTAAAAAAGAAAGTTGTTTTTATGTTATTCCAAAAGAGTAATTTCCACCATTTTTGCATCTAAAAGAAATATTCTAATTACTCCATGTACATATTCATCTATGAATATGCATGGATATCAGTGATATTAATTATTAAATTTGATTTTTATGCATAGAAAGATGCATAAAGGAATTTTTTAAATTATAAAAGTGCTATTCTTATTAAATTTGATTTCTATGCATAAAAAGATGCATAAAGGATTTTTTTTATTACAAAAGTGTTATTCTTATTAAATTTGATTTTAGGCATAGAAAGATGCATAAAGGATTTTTTTATTATAAAAGTGTTATTCTTATTAAATTTGATTTCTATGCATAGAAAGATGTATAAAGAAATTTTTTATTACAAAAGCATTATTCTTATTAAATTTGATTTCTATGCATAGAAAGATGCATGAAGGAATTTTTTTTATTATAAACTGTTATTCTTATTAACTTTGATTTCTATGCATAGAAAGATGCAAAAAGGAAATTTTTATTATAAAAGCGTTATTCTTATAAAAATTAATTTTTATGCATAAATAGATGCATAAAGAAATTCTATTTATTATAAAAGTGTTATTCCTATTAAATTTGATTTTATGCATAAATAGATGCATAAAAGGATTTTTTTTATAAAAGTGTTATTCCCATTGAAGGTTATTTTTACTACACATAAAAAGAAGCATAAAGAATTTTTATATCAAAATTAGAATTCTCTTTAATTCCATGTTTAAATTCTATGAGTATTTGATAATTGAATAATTAAATACTCTAAGAGAAATTTTTATCGTTTTATATTCACACCGATTGTAAAAAGAAAATTCAAAAAATCTATCGACATCGAAATATTCAGATAAATGATTAATTTACTCCCCATTGGAATTCGTAACTATTTTAGAAATCGGTTAAGTGAATATTCAAAGAAAGAAATTCAGTAAAATAGTAACTGAAGTACCAAACCTTTTCAAGAAAGATAGTTTAGGAAAAATCTTATCCGACTCGAACCTTGCATCAGACTATGACCAATACCAAACTCTTTCGTCAATTTCGAGGAAAGAAGGTGTGACCAGTTTAGAAAAATACCCTAAAAACTCCCGCCAAAATCTGAAACTAAGTTTGAGACCTTTCGAATTGATCTATGAATCAAGGTTGTAGAATTTGAGGAATTCTGGTATGAAATTCAAAATTCGGATCAAGAAGTTTTGGGGATACTGATTCAATAAATACTCTTGTATTAAAAAGAAAATCAAACTAAAAACTTGCTTAGAAATGAGATGTGATGTGAATAGATGTGATGAGATGTAATGCGAATAGATGTGATGTGATGTGAATGAGGATGTGATTGAAAGAGATGTGATGACATGTGAATCAGATAGATGTGAATGAATGGATGAGATGTAATGTGATGTGAAAACGAGATGTGAATGAATGAGATGTGATGTCATGGGAATTGAGATGTAAATGAATGATATGGGATGTGAATGGATGTGGATGTGTATGTGAAGAATGGATGTGAATGTGTATGTGAAGAATGGATGTGGATGTGTATGTGAAGAATGGACGTGGATGTGTATGTGAAGAAATGGATGTGGATGTGTATGTGAAGAATGGGATGAGTATGTGAAAGAATGGATGTGGATGTATATGAAAGAATGGATGTAAATGTGTATGTGAAGAATGGATGTGAATGTGTATGTGAAAATGGATGTGTATGTGAAGAATGGATGTGAAGAATAGATATGGATGTGTATGTGAAGAATGGATGTGAATGTGTATGTGAAGAATGGATGTGGATGTATGTGAAAGAATAGATGTGGATGTGTATGTTAAAGAATGTGATGTGATGTAAAGAGATGTGATGTGACATGAAGATATGTGAATGTGAAGTGATAGATATGAATGTATGGATAGATGTGGGTGGTCGTACATGTGAGCGATTGGATGGATGTGGATGAATGAGATGAGATGTGTATGAATGAGATATGATGTGGATAGAAGTGATGTGATATAATGTGGATAGAATGTATGTGATGGGATGGCTATGAGAATGAATGTGATGGATATGAATGAATCTGATGTAATGGATGTAAATGGATGTGATGCAAATGAATGTGATGGACGTGAATAGGTGTGATGTGATGTGAATCAGGAAGTGATTGAATGAGATGTGATGTCATGTGAATTGGGATGTGAGTGAATGAGATGTGATGTCATGTGAATTAGGATGTGAGTGAATGAGATGTAATGTAAATTGGGATAGATGTGAATGAATGATATGTGATGTGAATAAATATATGATGTGATGAGATGTGGATATAGGTAGATGCGAGTGGATGAGATGTGATGCGGCGGATAAATGAGGAAAGATGTGATTGAGATGGAAAATGACGTGGTGATGATGTGATGAGAATGGGAATACATATGAAATAAATGAGGATTGATGTGGAACAATATGGAAAGACGAGAGTTCATTAGAAACTCTATTTATGACCTGTATTTAAATGACTGTTTTATGTCAAGAAACTGCATTTATGACCTGTTTTTAAATGACTATTTTATGTCAAGAATGCTGGGGAAGCATTTTGACCGTCTTGTGAATGAGGTCGTGAAGACCTAACTGATAAAGTTGCAATAGCTAACGGAGAGTCAACGGAGGACGTCTTGCGTAGCAAGGTCGGCCGAGGTCTTGACCAGCCTTAGTTCGATTTAAATGGTGAGCTTCTGGTATGATGGATGAGGGACTAAGAAAGCGGCCTATGAGTGAAGTGCTAGGTGACCTGCGAAGGATCCTAGAGAGTGCTGACCATATGGTGCTCGAGCTTTGGGTCGCCGCATACCCACACGTACGTCGTGGAAGATATGAATCAATGAGTAAGAGTTGTTTTCTGAAACCGGGCATGGATCTGGTTGATTGACCTTGCTGGTCCTCAAAACGGATGAGTCCATGGCTCTTTTATATGGATCTGTTGGTTGATCTTGTTGATCTTCAATGAAGATTCCATTTTGATTTTATAAGTGAATATATTGCCGGGTACTATGAGCTAGGAACTGTCGAAAAGGCCCCTGAGTGGACAGGTGTTGAGTGTCACGGTTGCCAATGATGCCATAGGTACACCGATGAAGGAAAAATTGAAAATTAGGATTCAACCGGATAATTTCGGAGGATTATGATCAGTGATACTACAGTTTCATTAAATGATTATTTTAAAGACAGTTGAATCTGTGAAAAAAAGGCAATTTCATATTGGGTGTGTAAGTAGTGTGACTAGTTTTAAGTTTGCATGAATATCTGGCTAGGGGGCCTGGGAACTCTATTCCCTGGTACCCGGGACAAAACCTAACCAAATTCTTAAATGGATCCCATCACTACAGTGGTTGGGTGGTTGGCTAACCCACGGGACTAGATGGGGTTAGGCTGGATTGATGGATCCCTAAAATGAGACTCAATTCTATTATGGTACGATAGATGATCTAAATCTCGGAAAAAAATTATTGTATGGAAAGAATCAATGGTTGTGCCTCTCAATGAGGAAAAAAGTATTGGTCTCTATGATCCAAGTACAAATCTTTTCCTTGATCTGATTATGGGACTTACGGGTTCGGTCAAATCAGTTCAGTTAGTTAAGACTCTTGACTACGTTAGAGTAAAAATTTCTTGGAGGAATCGCTCATGTTTTCCGAGCGAGGAAAGTAGGCACCTTTTTCTCATCATTACCCCCAATTTTTAATCAATAAAATGAGATATTTTCATCTCTCCTCTCTCCTATTTCAAAACTAGATTCAAAAAGTAAGCTGAACTAACCCAAAAATGGTCAAAAATTGACCAAATTGATTTGAAAAATTGACCAAATTGATTTGAAAAATTCTAGAATCAGTTTGCTTGGTTAGAGGCTCACTTTTTCCTATAAATAGAAGCCTCCCCCTTTGTAAAATCTTAATGGTATTTATGCATTGTTACTTTGATCTTGTCCTGAGCCATCTTTATTGAATTTTTTAATAATTCAGTTGTTTTTGGCCTAATCCTCTCCAAAGTGAATTGGTGGCCACTCTTGCTTCAGACAAGAGTAGAACCCTCAATCCCTCAAGCCAAAGGAGAGCTTACAAGCTCCGTGTAAGCTAATTTTCTTACTTGTTCAATGAAAAATCTATGGTTTTCTTAATTTTTATGTTTCGCAAATGTTGAATTAAATTCAAATGCTATGCCTTTGATAAAAAGGCCACCCCCTTCTCCTCTTTACAGTCCAACCTTTCTCAATCCTAGAAAGATTAACTAAGGGATTAATTAAACTCTTCTTATTGTTTACGCTCTTGAATTTAGAAAATTGTGTAGACTAGAGTTCTATAAATCTAATTTGGGTTAATTTAAGTAAAATAAAGAATGATAAAAATGAGAAATGGTCAGCCATACAAAGGAGGTTATGGCAAAATTTTCTAGAATTTTGTGAAAAAGAAAGTTATTTTTATGTTATTCCAAAAGAGTAATTCCCAACATTTTTGCATCAAATAGAAATATTCTAATTACTCCATGTACATATTCATCTATGAATATGCATGGATATCAGTGATATTAATTATTAAATTTGATTTTTATGCATAGAAAGTTGCATAAAGGAAATTTTTTAATTATAAAAGTGTTATTCTTATTAAATTTGATTTCTATGCATAGAAAGATGCATTAAGGATTTTTTCTTATTACAAAAGTGTTATTCTTATTAAATTTGATTTTAGGCATAGAAAGATGCATAAAGTAATTTTTTATTATAAAAGTGCTATTCTTATTAAATTTGATTTCTTTGCATAGAAAGATGTATAAAGGAATTTTTTATTACAAAAGCATTATTCTTATTAAATTTGATTTCTTTGCATAGAAAGATGCATAAATGAATTTTTTTAATTATAAAAGTGTTATTCTTATTAACTTTGATTTCTATTCATAGAAAGATGCATAAAGGAATTTTTTATTATAAAAGCGTTATTCTTATAAAAATTAATTTTTATGCATAAAGAAATTATTTTCATTTTAAAAGTGTTATTCCTATTAAATTTGATTTTATGCATAAATAGATGCATAAAAGGAATTTTTTAATAAAAGTGTTATTCCCATTGAAGTTGATTTTTACGCATAAATAGATACATAAAGAATTTTTATATCAAAATTAGAATTCTCTTAAATTCCATGTTTACATTCTATGCGTATTTGATAATTGAATAATTAAATACTCTAAGAGAGAAATTTCTATCGTTTTATATTCACACGGATTGTATAAAGAAAATTGAGGAAATATATCGAGATCTATATATATTCAGATAAATGATTAATTTACTCCTCATTGGAATTCGTAACTATTTTAGAAATCAGTTAAGTGAATATTCAAAGAAAGAAATTCAGTAAAATAGTAACTAAATTACCAAACCTTTTCGAGAAAGATAGTTCAGGAAAAATCTTATCCGACTCGAACCTCGAATCAGACTATGACCAATACCAAACTCTTTTGTCAATTTCGAGGAAAGAAGGTGTGACCAGTTTAGAAAAATACCCTCAAAACTCCCGCCAAAATCTGAAACTAAGTTTGAGACCTTTCGAATTGATCTATGGATCAAGGTTATAGAATTCGAGGAATTCTAGTATGAAATTCAGAATTCGGATCAAGAAGTTTTGGGAATATTGATTCAAGAAATACTCTTGTATTCAAAAGAAAATCAAACTGAAAACTTACTTAGAAATGAGATGTGATGTGAATAGATGTGATGAGATGTAATGTGAATAGATGTGATGTGATGTGAATGAGGATGTGATTGAATGAGATGTGATGACATGTGAATCAAATAGATGTGATTGAATGAGATGTGATGACATGTGAATCAGATAGATGTGAATGAATGGATGAGATGTAATGTGATGTGAAAATGAGATGTGAATGAATGAGATGTGATGTCATGGGAATCAAGATGTAAATGAATGATATGGGATGTAAATGGATGTGGGTGTGGATGTGAAGAATGGATGTGAATGTGTATGTGAAGAATGGATGTGGATGTGTATGTGAAGAATGGATATGGATGTGTATGTGAAGAATGGACGTGAATGTGTATGTGAAGAAATGGATATGGATGTGTATGTGAAGAATGGATGTGGATGAGTATGTGAAAGAATGGATGTGGATGTATGTGAAAGAATGGATGTGGATGTATGTGAAGAATGGATGTGAATGTGTATGTGAAAATGGATGTGTATGTGAAGAATGGATATGAAGAATGGATATGGATGTGTATGTGAAGAATGGATGTGAATGTGTATGTGAAGAATGGATGTGGATATGTATGTGAAGAATGGATGTGGATGAGTATGTGAAAGAATGGATGTGGATGTATGTGAAAGAATGGATGTGGATGTGTATGTGAAAGAATGTGATGTGATGTGACATGAAGATATGTGAATGTGAAGTGATAGATATGAATGTATGGATAGATGTGGGTAGTCATACATGTGAGCGATTGGATGGATGTGGATGAATGAGATGACTGTTTTAGGTCAAGAATGTTGGGAAGCATTTTAACCATCTTGTGAATGAGGTCGTGGAGACCTAAGTGATAAAGTTGCAACAGTTGACGGAGAGTCAACGGAGGACGTCTCGCATAGCAAGGTTGAGTGAAGCGCTAGGTGACCTGCGAGAAGGATCCTAGAGGGTGCTGACCATACGGTGCTCGAGCTTTGGGTCACCGAAGATACCCACACGTATGTCGTGGAAGATATGAATCAAGGAGTAAGAGTTGTTTTCTAAAACCGGGCATGGATCTGGTTGATTGACCTTGCTGGTCCTCAACGGACGAGTCCATGGCTCTTTTATATGGATCTATTGGTTCATCTTGCTGATCTTCAATGGAGATTCCATTTTGATTTTTATAAGTGAATATAATCCCGAGTACTATGAGCTAGGAACTATCGAAAAGGCCCGTGAGTGGACAGGTGGTGAGCGTTCTGGTTGCAAATCATGCCATAGGTACACCGATGAAGGAAAAATTGAAAATTAGGATTCAACCAGATAATTTTGGAGGATTATGATTAGTGATACTATAGTTTCATTAAATGATTGTTTTAAAGACAGTTGAATCTGTGAAAAAAGAAAGGTAATTTCATATTGGTGGGTGTGTAAGTGGTGTGACTAGTTTTAAGTTTGCATGAATATCTGACTAGGGGGCGTGGGAACTCTTTTCCCTGGTACTTGGGATAAAACCTAACCAAATTCTTAAATGGATCCCATCACTACAGTGGTTGGGTGGTTGGCTAACCCACGGGACTGGATGGGGTTAGGCTAGACTGATGGATCCCTAAAATGAGACTCAATTCTATTATGGCGGTACGATAGATGAAGTAAATCCCAGAAAAAAATTGTTCTATGGAAAAGAATCAACGACTGTGCCTCTCAATGAGGAAAAAAGCGTTGGTCTCTATGATCCAAGTGCAAGTCTTTTCCTTGATGTGACTATGAGACTTACGGGTTCGGTTAGATTAGTTTAGTTAGTTAAGACTCTTGACTACGTTAGAGTAAAAATATCCTGGAGGCATGGCCCATGTTTTTCGGGCGAGGGAAGTTTTTCCGGGTTCGGTTTTGGAAGAACTGAGAGATTAGTCTCTTGTCCGGATATACATGGGCGAGGCCTCGACAGGTGTGCAGGTGTAAGTTGTTGAAATGTCAAGCTCGTATACAGCTGGAGGATAGCACATGGGTGCTGTCAGAGTGACAGTATGGTAGATAGATATCGTGTGGTGTGTTTATGACCGCGTCCAGCTGGTCATGTGTGGTGTGGACATTACATTAGGTTTACTTTGTAGTGTGGACATAACACTAGGTTGTGTTCCCTTTCGTGTGTGTGAGAGAGATGGTGACTATGGCTTCTCTCATTCTTTATGATTGATGGTCATGGATTAGGGTTTGCTTCTCTTGTGTGTGCTGTCTCCTGCTTCTGTTTTTTATCATGGTATCAGAGCCAAGAGCTCATTAGCTGTGTTGTGAGAGTGAGTGAGAGAAGAGGGAAGAAGAAGAAAAAGCTGTGAAGGGAGCCATTGGAGCTTGGAGCAAAGGAGAAGCTGTGGAGCACACATTGGCATCAGATCTGAGAGCTAAGGACCATTGGTGAGTGTAGCAAGACCCCCTCTGCGGATTGCAGGTATCAAAGAGCAGGTTCAGTGAAGATTGAAGTGCATTAAGCAAGTGCAAATTTCTGGTTTTTCTCAAAGCTTTCATGGAAAGCTTGAAGTGAATGTATTCTTGGCAAATGTATACATAAAGGCACGTGTATTTGAACTAGCAAATGTATTAACAAAGTGGGCGCAAGCAACATACAGAATCTTGAAGTAGATTGATGCATATAGATTTGAGCAATTCAAGTGAAAGTGAATTTATGTAAAAGTTCTGGTTTTTTCACAAAAACAGTGGACATACCCTCCGTGGAGGATTGATTGCAGGAGCTAGAGAAAAAACTGAGCTAAACCCTTCATACCCAAGATGCATTAGGTCATTGCTAAGAAGCCTATCACTTCAATTGTGATTTCCCCTCTCTCTACAGCCCACAAGAGCAGGCGGCGCATCCCTCTGCAGATTTCTGGACAGTCTCATTTGATTTCATGCAATTCACTCATTTCTAATCTATTTGATGCCATTCAAAGCTTGGGGAGTTTAGCAAAGACATTGCTAAGGTCTTGTGATGCTTGGTTGCAACTCATTTGATGCATTTGGAGCTCATTGAACTCAATTAGCAGAGGTGTGCAGGTTTACAGAAACTCTGTCCAGAAACAGAGCATTTTTAATCAAGGCATTAATCTTTGTCTATATCAAATTGGCCTAATTCCTTTGGTACAAGTAAAGTCCTATGAGTTGCTAAACTTTTGATTCAAAAATTTTTGAATTTGGATGAGATTTGAAGGAGATAGAGCACTTTTAGTGAGAGGTGGTACCTGACAGATGCAGAAAAAAAGCAAACCAGAAGCTACAAAAATTGGTGGTTCTCATTCCCCTTGAAGAATTTGATCAAACCCTTCTAGGATATGTTGGAGCAATGTGTTGGGAAGCCATTGAAAGTTGAATCATTGCATTTGGACAAGATCTGAAGGATTTAGAGCATAATCTTGACTGGTTACTGGCGAGAAAAAAAACCAGAAATTTTTTTGTGAAGGAGTATCATTTGGTTTCAACTTTGATCGAGTGTACATTGTTGATGAATCATTGTGGGATGTAAATGCACACAATTTGCAAGCATTTGATGTGATTTGGAGAGATTTGGAGCATTACAGGTACTTCATACATTGTGATCGACGGGGTACATCTACTATATTTTTTTGCAACAATGGGAGATGGTCCGATACAGATTGTTGGAGAGAAGCTTGATCGCACTAACTTTCAAGTGTGGAAGTTTCGAATGAAGAGTTTTTTGAAAGGCAAAGGTTTATGGAGTCTCGTCTCGGAGGAAGACCCGGAGCCATATCTACCTCCTCAACCAAATAATGCTCAGTTACTGGCTCACAAGCAATGGGTAGAGCGGTCTTCGAAGGTGTTGCATTATTTTTCCATATGTGTAACAGATGCCTTGCTTATTCACATCCAAGATGCAGATACACCAAAAGAAGCATGGGGTATATTGTGCCAAATGTATGAGACAGACACTGGTGCAAGGAAGATACAACTAAAGCAACAGATTCACAGTGTAACACGAAGGAATAGGAGTATACATGAGAATGTTCAGGAAATCAAGGGTTATGCAGATTCCTTGTCATCAATCCATGCCCCGATGGATGGTGATGATTTGGTTGCTCTCACATTGCGTGGTTTAGGCAAAGAATACAAATCTTTTGACACTTCCATCTCAGTAAGGTTGGGAGGAATGCCAGACTTTAATGAGCTTGTGTCATTGCTCATTGTGGAAGAATTGAAGCTTGGTCTTGGTGGTATGAGTGTTACAGGTGGTGCATCCTCATCAAGCAATGATGAACATGCAAGGAATCAGGCTTTTTACTCATCTAGAAGCTTTCGAGGCAGGGGGAGATTTACCCCTCGAGGCCGTGGAGGACGTGGTTGGAATGACAGGTCTACTCAACCACAATCAAATCAGAATTTTCAGAATTCACAGTCCTCATTTGGATCACGTGGAGGTCGTGGATTTCAATCCCATAGGGGGAGATTTGGAACAGGTGCTCGTGGTAGAGGACGATGGCAAGGTCCTCAACAAAATTTGAATGGGATTGAATGTCATTATTGTGGCAAACTTGGACATATGGCAAAAGATTGTTACAAAAAGCAGAATGATATGAGGAATGGAAGACCACAACATGGAAATTATGCATCTACCAGTAACAATGATGGGAGTTCGAATCATCTTTTTGCAATGAAGCATGTTATGGGGACAATGGATTCTCAGAATGCTAGAGATGAGTCATGGTATATGGATTCAGGTGCCTCAAACCACATGACATGTCATGGTGAGTGGTTTGAGAAGATGCAACCATTGGATACAAATGGTTATGTGGTCACAGGAGATGATACTCAGCATCTTATAACACATGTTGGCAGTGTGCCTTTGAGGATGCATGATGGAAATGTGAAGAATATGTCAGAAGTGTTATATGTACCATCCATCACAAAGAATTTGGCATCAGTAGGCCAAATGGTTGAGCAGGGACTACAAGTAAGATTCAATGAGAATGGCTGTTTTGTGGAAGACTTTAAGCATGGCTGTAGATTGATTGCCAAGGGCAAGAAGGAAGGAAGGTTGTTCAAATTGGATGCAGGCATACCAGAATTGAGCTCAGCCATGTTTTCAAAGAGCAATGGGATTGTGCAGGACATTGACATGTGGCACAAGAGGATTGGACATGTCAATATACAGAGATTAAAGAACATGCAAACAAGAGGCATTGTCAGTGGATTGCCTCGATTCAAATATGATGGACATATGCATGTTTGTGAAGCCTGTCAGTTTGGAAAGCAGGCAAGGTTGAGGTTTCCTAGAGAAGGAAACATGAGTAATAGACCACTTGAGATAGTGCACAGTGATGTATGGGGACCCAGCACAAAACCCATCTATCAAAGGAAGTCTATACTATGTGACGTTTATAGATGATTTCAGCAGGATGACATGGATATATTTTTTGAGAGAGAAGAGTGAAGTGCTGGAAAAGTTCATGGATTTCAAGGCTCTTGTAGAAAAATAATATGGCTGTTGGATTAAGTGTCTGAGAACAGATGGAGGTGGTGAATACACCTCAAAAGCTTTTGAGCATTTCTTGCGGAAGCATGGGATAAGGAGACAGTTGACATGCAGGTATACACCTCAGCAGAATGGTGTGGCTGAGAGAAAGAATCGAGTCATATGTGAAGTGGCAAGGGCAATGCTCAATGAAAAGAGCATGCCAGATTACTATTGGGCAGAAGCATGTGCTACTGCAGTGTATATCCTGAACAAAACACCTACAGTAGCCATTCATGGAAGCACGCCAGAGATGCGGCTTACAGGTTACAGGCCAGACATTGGACATCTCAAAGTCTTTGGATGCGTAGCTTATGTCCATGTGCCTGATGAAAGAAGACGGAAGTTGGATCCTAAGGCAGAGAAATGTGTATTTGTTGGATATGCACAGGATCGAAAGGCCTACAAATGCTATAACCCTCAAACTAGACAAGTAGTCATCTCACGTGATGTGGTGTTTGATGAGCTTGCTAGTTGGTACAAAGCAAGAGATGAGGGAGTCATTGACACACTTGAGGCTAATGTGCCTGTGAACTTGCCATCACAAGCAAGTTCTAGTTCTACTACTATGTCTCGGCCAACAACAGAAGCTGAGAGTAGTAGTGTACGTCCATGGTCAGGACGTTTGAGGCATGAGAGTGTGAGCACTGGGAGTAGTGCTATGGATAAAGGCAAGAAGAAAGTTGAAGGAATTGGGATCACAAGCTATGAGTCCTCTAGTTCAGAGAGTTTGGATGAGGATCTCGGCATACCTGTTGTACGCACACCTGCTGGTGCTAGGCAGGACAGATATGTGCCACCACATGCTAGAGTTACAGGTGTACAGAGTGACCCGCATGCATTGCGGAGATCCCAGAGAGTCAGATATCCAATTGAGAGATTGACATATAGAGATTTTGCTATGCACTATAGAGGCCATTGGAGAGCCTGTATGGAGAAAGCCATGGATGAAGAGATGAATGCTTTGGACAAAAATGATACATGGGAATTGGCTGAGTTACCGCAAGGAAAGAATGCAATTGGTTGCAAATGGGTGTATAAGGTAAAGTGCAAGTCAGATGGCAGCCTAGAGAGACATAAGGCAAGGCTGGTCGCTAAAGGATATGCACAAACTTATGGTCTTGATTATGATGAAACTTTTAGCCCAGTGGCTAAGATGGCTACAGTGAGGTCTATCATTGCACTAGCAGCACAAAAAGGTTGGGCCTTACATCAAATGGATGTAAAGAATGCTTTTTTGAATGGTGAACTACAAGAAGAAGTGTACATGGAACAGCTAGAAGGATATGTACATCCAAAATATCAGACTTTTGTTTGCAGGTTAAAGAAAGCACTCTATGGTTTGAAGCAAGCACCTCGTGCTTGGAGTGACAAGATCAGCAGATATCTTGTCAGTATTGGATTTGTGGTTGGAAATGCAGATTCTTCACTTTATGTGAAGAAGACACATGATGGTATCGTGATGATAGTCATTTATGTTGATGATTTGATTATCACAGGTGATTGTGGGAAAGGCATTGATGAGGTTAAGGCCTCTTTATGCAAAGAGTTTGATATGAAAGACCTTGGAGATTTAAGGTTCTTTCTTGGCATTGAGGTGATTAGAACAAGCCAGGGTATATGGTTGGTGCAAAGGCAATATGCAATTGACATGCTGGCAAAGTATGGTATGACAACATGCAAACCAATGTTGACACCATTAGAGCAAAACATGAAGCTTAGGGCTGATTTGGGTGATGAGCTTGATGATATCACCATGTACAGGAAAATGGTTGGAAGCCTTATCTACATGACCATTACGAGGCCAGATCTCAGTTATGCAGTTGGTTTGGTAAGTCAGTTTATGCAGAGTCCTCGTAAACCTCACTTGGATGCTGTGAGACGGATTCTGAGATATGTCAAAACTACCGTGCATTATGGTCTTTTCTATGAGGCAGGAAAAGACATGCATGTCTATGGATATACAGATGCAGATTGGGCCGGTAGTGCATATGACAGGAGATCTACCAGTGGCTATGTTTTCAGCCTTGGTAGTGGAGCTGTGAGTTGGAGCAGTAAAAAGCAACCTACAGTTGCTTTATCTACCACAGAGGCAGAGTATCATGGAGCAGCCATAGCTGCATGTGAGGCTATGTGGTTGAAGAAGTTGCTAGATGATGTCAGGTTACAGAGTGATATGAGAGTTGTCATTCATTGTGACAACATGAGTAGTATTCAGCTTGCTAGCAACCCAGTTTATCATGCCAGGACCAAACATATTGAGGTCCACTATCACTTCATCAGAGAGAAGGTGCTAGATGGGCATGTTGATTTGACATATGTGCAGACAGATGAGCAGGTTGCAGATATCTTTACCAAAGCACTTGGTAAGGATAAGTTTGAGTATTTCCGTACTAGATTGGGAGTCCTAGAGATGGACATGTCGAGCTTGAGGGGGAGTGTTGAAATGTCAAGCTCGTATACAGCTGGAGGATAGCACATGGGTGCTGACAGAGTGACAGTATGGTAGATAGATATCGTGTGGTGTGTTTATGACCGCGTCCAGCTGGTCATGTGTGGTGTGGACATTACATTAGGTTTACTTTGTGGTGTGGACATAACACTAGGTTGTGTTCCCTTTTGTGTGTGTGAGAGAGATGGTGACTATGGCTTCTCTCCTTCTTTATGATTGATGGTCATGGATTAGGGTTTGCTTCTCTTGTGTGTGCTGTCTCTTGCTTCTGTTTTTTATCATAAGTGTTGGAATTAGGGTTGCAAGAAAGCACACAAAGCTTGGAGAAGAAGAAGCAAGAATGCACATAACACACAATTTATTAGATTGTGTCAATGTACAAAAGATAAGTTAGCCCTAGAAGAATGGGCGTATATACAAGCCGGGGGAAAAAACCTTCTAAAGAGGGAAAAAGTACCCCGGCGGTCCTAAGTGTGTTCACACACATCACTGCCTATATATATGGCAACAAATTTCCCCTGGGAGTAATGGTGTGAACAAGATCTGGCACTCATGTATAGGCAAGTGCCATGCCCGAAGTAGATCAGTCCACAAAGGGGAGCAAGCCCAAAGCTTTGCAGAAAGTTTCGAACTTCTCGTGGAAGCGCCTTTGTGAAAAGATCGACGAGGTTGTCCTATGTTGGCACATAGGCCAAGCTGATCTCTCCTACTGCTGAGAGTCTCTCCCTAACATAGTGATAATGCACCTCAATGTGCTTTGTCCGAGCATGAAAAATTGGGTTTCTTGCAACTACCAATGCGCTCTGATTGTCAGTGTAGATAGAGATGGTAGACTCCTGTCCAACACCCAAGTCAGCCCCATAAGCCATCTGAGCCACACACACTCAACCGTAGCTGTGAAAGCTGTCCTGTACTCAGCTTCACAACTAGAAGTGGCCATAGTAGGTTGCTTCTTGCTCAACCAAGATATGCATGAGCTACCGAGCATGAAACAAAAACCACTTGTGGACACTCTTGTGTCATAGCAACCAGCCCAATCTGAGTCCAAAAAAGCATGTAAATTTGGCAGCAACGATCCCCCCTTGTTGGGATAAAACAACCCAAGATGTATGGTGCCACTCAAGTAGCAAAATATGCGTTGAACAACCTTCCAATGCGGAGACCCTAGGCTATGCATAAACCTGCTTACCTGTGAGACTACAAGCTGAATGTCTGGCCTCGTAATGCATACATAAATGAGGCAACCAACAGCTGTCTGATAGAGTGTGACATCAAAGTGATCTCCAGCATCATGAAGACTCAACTTCAAACTTGTCTCCATTGGAGTAGCAATAGGCTTGCAGTCTTCAAGGCCAAATCTTTGCAACAATGTCTCAATATACTTTGTCTGACACAAAGCAATACCTCCATCACACTGCTTAAATTGTATCCCCAAATAATGATGCAAATGCCCCAAATTTGACATCTCAAAAGAGGCATTCAAATCAGCCTTAAAATCAGCAATATGACTCTCATTTGGTCTTGTGAGCAGCATGTCATTGACATAGAGTGCAATGATTAGATGTACATCATCCACACGTTTAACATACAAAGTGCTTTCTGTTGGACTATTCTGAAAACCATGTGCAGTCAAATATGCATGTATCTTTTCATACCAAGCTCGTGGAGCTTGCTTTAAACCATATAAAGCCTATTTCAACCTGCACACTTTGTTTTCCTGCCCTCTTTGAACAAAACCACGAGGCTGCGATACATACACCTCCTCATGCAAATCTCCATTCAAGAACATAGTCTTTATGTCCAACTGATGTACATTCCAACCATTATGAGTTGCCAATGCACAAATGCTATGAATGGTAGTCAAACGACAAGTGGGAGCAAAGGTCTCATCAAAATCAATGCCCTTTTCTTGAGCATAACCCTTTGCAACAAGTCTAGCCTTATAGCGATCAACACTGCCATCTGGCTTTTGTTTCAACTTAAAAACCCACTTATATCCAATGATCTTTTTACCAATAGGCAAATCACACAAAGACCATGTACCATTCTCCATTATAGCATCATATTCACTTTGCATTGCAGCCAACCAATTTTCTGATTTTTGTGCCTCATCAAATGAAAGAGGTTCTTCCTCTTCACACATACTAGACACAGCCAAAGCATAACAATCTGATGCATAAGAGGCATGCTGAAAACCTGAACGAGTACGACTAGACATAGGTGCATCAATTTTACTATCACGCAAGGTTTGCACCAGCCATTTAGGCATACCTCTAGCCTGCTCATTTTCAGCCCTATCCTCATAAATTACATCCTGTAAATCTGCATTAGAAATAGGCTGATCTATGATGTCGTTTGAAATCTGCATCCATAGGCTGAATATTTGCCTCATTAGGACTTACATTTGAATTCCCACCTGTAAACAGAGGCAACAACGTATCAAATACATCCCGTGAGCTCAGACCTGTCTCTTTGGTACATGATAATAAAGGCTGCATAGCATCTTCCACAAAAACAACATCTCGACTAATCAAGATACGCTTTGACTGCGGATGATACAATCTGTAACCATTGCTCTCAGCACTGTAACCAACAAAAATGCATTTGACAGCCTTATCATCCAATTTTCTACGTTATTGCGCACACGCACTAAAGCATAGGCCAAGCAACCAAAGACACGCAAGTGACCAATAGAAGGCTTCTTGCCATGCCAAGCTTCGTATGGAGTAACAGATTGCAAGGCCTTAGTGTAACAGATTGCAAGGCCTTAGTGGGACACCTGTTGAGTACATATGCAGCACACATGACAGCCTCAAGCCAAAACGCATGTAGCAAAGCTTGGCCCTTGACCATACATCGTGCCATCTCCATAAGTGACCTGTTTTTCCTCTCAGCAACACCATTTTGCTGAGGGTATATGGCACTGTACATTGGTGTTTTATCCCACGACTAGCCCCAGAAATGCATCAAACTCTTTAGACATGTACTCCCCCCTTGATCAAAACGGAGGGTGCCCACAGTACAATTGGATACATTTTCAACCATAAGCAAAAACTGTTTGAAGCACAAAAACACTTCAGACTTTGCCTTCAGTGGATATACCCATGCATGCCTTGAGTAATCATCAATGAAAGTCACGAAGTACAAGTGTTTTTACATAGGCCCACATACATCACTATGTACAAGTTGCAATTTGCGAGTGGCCCACACAGAACCATCCTTTGGAAACGCAGAACGCTGCATTTTGCCCAAAATACAGCCTTCACAAACATGTTTCAATGGTGCCTCAAGAGGGGGCAATGAAGCAACCATATCAAATTTCTGCAAACGCAGCAAACTAGCAAAGTTCAGATGACCAAAACGAGCATGCCATAGTTTTGCATCTGAAACAGCCTTTTCATCAGAAACTGCATTTGCTAAATCTTCCACACACTTGTCATAAGAATTGAGCCTATACAGCCCACGAAACAAGGTGCCAGATGCAATAATCGTATCACCACAAGTCAAATCATGAACAATATATCTGTCATCCACAAATTTGACTACAAATCCAAGTCTAGCAAGCGCAGAGACAGACAATAGATTCTTCTTTATCCCTGGCATATACAAAGCATCTGAAAGTGTGAAAGCGCTGCCATTTGCAGCAGTAAGCATAATTTTACCAATGCCCTTCAGTGGGTAAGAAGCATTATTGGCACATGTGACAGTATTCCCATTAGAGACAGCCTCAAGACAAGTGAACATATCACAATGTGAGGTAATGTGCTTTGTAGCACCACTGTCAAAATACCAAACATGAGAGTCAACAGAAAGTGCCAAACATGCATCATGTACAAATGGGTCATACTGGCAATACACGCTAAACGCCCATTCTGTATCCTGCACAACATTTGCAGAATCTGCATTTGTAGAAGCATCACCTATTGTGGCTACATTTGACTCTTTCTTCTTTGCCTCTTTAGCCTTTAGCTTAGGGCAATTCTTAATGACATGATCAGTTGCCTTACAATAGTTGCACTTGATCTTTTTCTTCCCTTTATCAAGAGCCTTCTCAGAAGACCTATTGTTGCTACCTGTGGAAGGACAAGAAGCTGCAGACCTACTAATAGGAGAAGAAACAGTGGAAGGGGCTGCCTTACCAGTTCTTCTCTGCTGGGCAGCAACAAATGCCTAATCAACTGCACGCTGCCTAGCCTTGTTTTGCCTGGACTGCGCTTCTTGCAAGAGCTTGTTGACTAAAGTATCATACTTGACAACATCAGGTCTGTCCTCAATAATACAAGTCTCCATGTGGAAGCAAAAGTCTGATATGACTCAAGTAAAGCATCAAGAACAGTCTCCACAAGAGAATGATCAGGAATAATCTCACCTACAAAAATCAACTGTTCCTTGAGATCTTTAATCTGAGCAAGAAAAACATTCATGTCATCATCTTCTTGCATAATCTTTGATTCTAGCTCTTTACGCAAGTAAGAGATTTTGGCCTCGTTATTTACGACCATACAAACTAGCTAGAATATCCCAAGCCTGTTTTGCTGTTTTAGCTGAGCAAATATATGGAGTGATGTTACGTTTGACAGAAAGTGCAATCAAGGCATGAGCTTGTGCATCTTTACCATCCCAACGAGCTTGTTCAGCAGTGGGTAAAGCAGCAGCAACAGTAGAGCTACTAGAACCTGCAACATCCTCAACAGATCCCACATCCACCGAACGTGGACGTACATCCATACCCTTCACAATGTTCCACACTCCTTTTGCAACCAAAACATGCTGCATCATGTATGCCCAAAGTGGGTAGTTGCTGTCTCCATCCAATTTGTCATCAGCAGATAACATGCGAAATACATCATTGCTGTTATCAGCCATGGCCACTGACTGAAATTGATGCAAAAGCTACCTGAAAGACTGAACAGAAAACAACTCGTGCTATGTAGCACGGTCCACAATAGAATACGTATGCCTATTTTGCAAAAAATTGCACTGTCAAAAATTTCTGCACAAAATGACGAAAACACCTGTACAGAACTTGAAATGCAAAAACGGAGCCCGAAACGACCTTAGATGCAATTCTTGAGAATGCCAAGCCCTATGGGCTTATTTGCAGAGTATAGGGACCTGAAAGCGCTCGTGAAAGCTCACCTCAATCGGAGAACGTGAGTCGGAGGGTGCTAGCGGCGTAGCTCGAGGAGTCGATGCCTGCTCTGATACCAATTGTTGGAATTAGGGTTGCAGGAAAGCACACAAAGCTTGGAGAAGAAGAAGCAAGAATGCACACAACACACAATTTATTAGATTGTGTCAATGTACAAAAGATAAGTTAGCCCTAGAAGAATGGGCGTATATACAAGCCGGGGGAAAAAACCTCCTAAAGAGGAAAAAAGTGCCCCGACCGTCCTAAGTATGTTCACACACATCATTACCTATATATATGGCAACAATAAAAACCTCCCCTTCTGATCTTATAATTATTCCCCTCTCTTAAATAAAAGAAAGATCTTGTTTTACCTTGTTTTGACTTAGAGAGAGAAAATGTCTAGAGGGAGGTAATTCAAAATTGAGATATTTTTGGATATCCTAGTTTCTAAAATAGTTTCACCTAAAATAGAAATTCAAAAATAACTTTCCAATGTGCAATTGGAATTAATTGAAAATAGGTATAAAGGACCTTAGCCTAAGGGTCCAGATTTTCAGAAATTTTTGGATTATGGTTCAATTAAGGTTCCTATGGACCAATAAGATTAATCCAAATATAGGGAGGAGATAAATTGAAGAATAAAAGAACCCCCCCCCAAAAAAAATGAGTAAATGCTCACATAAGATGAAGAGTGGACTAAGGACCAAAGAAAAGAATTAAAAAATTAAATTTTGACACCTCAGTGTGGGGATCTCCCCTCATGAAGTAGGCACCTTTTTCTCATCATTACCCCCAATTTTTTATCAATAAAATGAGATATCTTCATCTTTCCTTTCTCCTATTTCAAAGCTAGATCCAAAAAGTAAGCTGAACTGACCCGAAAATGGTCAAAAATTGACCAAACTAATCTCAAAAATTCTAAAATCAGTTTGCTTGGTTAGAGGCTCACTTTTTCCTATAAATAGAAGCCTCTCCCTTTGTAAAATCTTAATGGTGTTTACGCACTGTTACTTTGCTCTTATCCTGAGCCATCTACATTGAATTTTTTAATAATTCAATTTTTTTTGGCCTTATCCTCTCCAAAGTGAATTGGTGGCCACTCTTGCTTCAAACAAGAGTAGAACCCTCAATATCTCAAGCCAAAGGAGAGCTTACAAGCTCCGTGTAAGCTAATTTTCTTACTTGTTCAATGAAAAATTTATGGTTTTCTTAATTTTTATGTTTTGCAAATGTTGAATTAAATTCAAATGCTATGCCTTTGATAAAAAGGCCACCCCCTTCTCCTCTTTACATTCCAACCTTTCTCAATCCTAGAAAGATTGACATTCCAACTTTTCTCAATCCTAGAAAGATTAACTAAGGGATTAATTAAACTCTTCTTATTGTTTACTCTCTTGAATTTAGAAAATTGTGTAGATTAGAGTTCTATAAATCTAATTTGGGTTAATTTAAGTTAAATAAAGAATGATAAAAATGAGAAATGGTCAGCCATACAAAGGAGGTTATGGCAAAATTTTTTCACCATTTGTTATGGAAAAAGAAAGTTGTTTTTATGTTATTCCAAAAGAGTAATTCCCACCATTTTTGCATCTAAAAGAAATATTCTAATTACTCCATGTATATATTCATCTATGAATATGCATGGATATCACTGATATTAATTATTAAATTTGATTTTTATGCATAGAAAGATGCATAAAGGAATTTTTTAATTATAAAAGTGTTATTCTTATTAAATTTGATTTCTATGCATAGAAAGATGCATAAAGGAATTTTTTTATTACAAAAGTGTTATTCTTATTAAATTTGATTTTAGGCATAGAAAGATGCATAAAGAAATTTTTTATTATAAAAGTGTTATTCTTATTAAATTTGATTTCTATGCATAGAAAGATGTATAAAGGAATTTTTTAATTACAAAAGCATTATTCTTATTAAATTCGATTTCTATGCATAGAAAGATGCACAAAGGAATTTTTTAAATTATAAAAGTGTTATTCCTATTAACTTTGATTTCTATGCATAGAAAGATGCATAAAGGAATTTCATATTATAAAAACGTTATTCTTATAAAAATTGATTTTTATGGATAAATAGATGCATAAAGAAATTATTTTTATTTTAAAAGTGTTATTCTTATTAAATTTGATTTTATGCATAAATAGATTCATAAAAGGATTTTTTTTATAAAAGTGTTATTTCCATTGAAGTTGATTTTTACGCATAAATAGATGCATAAAGAATTTTCATATCAAAATTAGAATTCTCTTAAATTGCATGTTTAAATTCTATGAGTATTTGATACTTGAATAATTAAATACTCTAAGAGAGAAATTTCTATCGTTTTAAATTCACACAGATTGCATAAAGAAAATTCAAGAATTCTATCGAGATTCAGATAAATGATTAATTTATTGCTCGTTAGAATTCGTACTATTTTAGAAATCAGTTAAGTGAATATTCAAAAAAAGAAATTCAGTAAAATAGTAACTGAATTACCAAACCTTTTTGAGAAAGAAATTCAGTAAAATAGTAACTGAATTACCAAACCTTTTTGAGAAAGATAGTTCAGGGAAAATCTTATTCGACCACTCGAGCCTGGAATCAGACTATAACCAATACCAAACTCTTTCGTCAGTTTCGAGGAAAGAAGGTGTGACCAGTTTAGAACAATACCCTCAAAACTCTCGCCAAAATCTGAAACTAAGTTTGAGACCCTTCGAATTGATCTATGGATCAAGGTTATAGAATTCGAGGAATTCTGGTATGAAATTCAAAATTTCGATCGAGAATTTTTGGGGATACTGATTCAAGAAATACTTTTGTATTCAAAAGAAAATCAAACTGAAATTCAGAATTCCGATCAAGACATTTTGGGGATACTGATTCAAGAAATACCCTTGTATTCAAAAGAAAATCAAACTGAAAACTTGCTTAGAAATGAGATGTAATGTGAATAGATGTGATGTGATGTAAATCGGGATTGAATGTGTATGCATTAGGGAAAAAGGGAGCTCATTTTGGGGCCCTGTAAGAAATTCACTATTTTTTGATTTATTTCTCTCCTAAAAGACCTCAAAAATAGTAAAATACAGAAACGTGGCTCAGAACTGTCAGTAAGGACTATAGAACTGTCAGTTCAGAAAGGAATAAGATAATCTTTTGTCTAACTAACACGATTTTGCATTAAATATCTCCTTAGTTTTTTTAAATTTCTTGAAGATTTCGCATCGCTTTTGACGACGTGTGCAAGCCTCTCATAAAGAATCCATCACTGAACTAGATGATTGTACTTTCAAATATTTACATGGATACCGCCACACTTCCACGATTCATGTTACAAAAAGACTATGAGATTGACAAGCAAACTTTGCAACCTCAAAAGCACAAAAAATGGCCGATACTAGTGAGTCACAATCTCAGAAGAAGCGATTACACCATCTTCACATCGACTTAGAAGAACAATATGCTCTAGCACAAAAAAGACAAAAGGATACGGTGCTGAATGCTCAACAACGGGAAAATATGAGAAGAGAAGGGCTTCAACATATTGACTTATGGTGCGATGGAAGCATATATCCAAAATGTCTAGTAAAAAACTCTACACCTCCATTTGGTAATCCAACCACACTACTGAGGTTTGTGGGCGATGGACAAAATGGACTTCTTGGTTATATTTCAACGCAGTTTGCATTTGCAGAAACATTTTAAATGATGCACCTATAAGAAAAGGGGGCCAGGATGCAAGAGATAGCCATTCGTGTAAAATTGGAGCAACAGTTGTGCAGAATGAAATCGAGGAGCATTCAAAGAGTAAAAAAGAGTTGACAAGAGCAAGAAGAAAGAGAACCGTGCTTGGAGACAGACTACGAAGCAGGAAGATTAAAAACATTGCAAATTTGAAGGCTGGGACTAGTGGATGCAAGCGAAGAATTCAGGAAGCAAGGCTAGTTTGAAATTTTTCATTTTATATACTCAAAAAGGCTCTCAAATGACTATATCAATTTTGTCCATTAACGCAAAACAAGAATGGAGGTGTTGAATGATATAGGCATATTGTGTTGTTACTATAGGAAACTATTGGAGCCTGCAAAAGAAAATATGGATCCCAACCTTCTTCCTGTTAAACAAATGAAAGGATTACTTTCTTGTGGTGTAGCAAAAGGTTTGATTGAAGAAAAAAAATACAAAACAATCAAACACAATGTTGTAGAGGACTTTATATCCAATAATCAAGTTGATGGCACTACAATCCAAGAGGCTCTTGATGTTAGTGGAGTTAGCAGGAAGGGATATAGTTCGATTTTCCATGCGATATCCTAAACTTTGAAAGATCAAAGGATTAAACGAGTTTTGCTGCCAAATCCAGCAACCGTGTGGAGGATAAGAGGTCATTTGAATGAAAGTATAGATGAGTTTATTGGGCAATATATCCATATTGAAGAAATATTTCATGGTGGTAAAGGAACCACTGTGTATGACCCTTGGAACAATATATTTGTAGATCTACAACAACTTCAAAGAAGAATGGTCGAGTTTTATGGAATAACATTTGAGGAGTGCAAAGACATTTTGAAATTTATTATCAAACTGGATGAGTGTGAGGTTGTAAAGGAAAAGAAAATGGAAAGAATTACTATTACATTGATGAATGGAGCACTTGATACATCATTGACTGAAGCGAGTTCGAAGTATTTTAGTGTGCAGTCAGAGAAACACATATGGTGGTTAGGCTCGTTCCAGGTATGATCATTTTTTGTTTCATACTTGATTTTAGTCATTGTTTTCAAATCTTTTATAGTAAGACTTTTGTTTTCTATAATCACAGGTGAAGACAGAAGACCATGAAACACTAGATTGGGTGTTTCACCACACGGAAATACCAAGAATAATTAAAAGACAAGTGCAAGGAGAGAATCTCCATGTTGCAGGAAAAGGTGATTTTCAAGTAGAGTGGCACATGGCAGGGGATCTTAAAACACTTAAGTGCATGTATAACGTTAGTAAAGGAGGCAACTCAAAGTCTCCTTGTCTTTACTACAAAGAATCAGCTCAAGTAATGGATTCCAAATGGTGGAAGAGAGCACCTAATAGAGATAAAGTTGACCCTGACTTCAAGGCCATTCTTGACATTCCACTATGTAATGTTCACATATGCACATTGCATGGTCTATGTCGAATTATTGAGAAATTGGTATTTTTGTATATTGGATTTGCTTGGAAACTCCGTTCCGAAAAAAATAGAAAGGATGCTCTTCAAGCATTGGAAAAAGTGTTATCCGATATAGGTCTGCATGGAGGTGATGTTCATATCACAAAGGATTTTAAAAAGTCTACCAATGGCAAGGAAGTACCAATCAAGCCCTCTATTTTGGTGGTGTTAAGGCAAGAAGATTCTTGTCTTGACCCAAACACAGTAGTAAGCAAGTAAGGCAAGGTAGAACAGTTTCAAGGATTAATTATGGATTGTGGAAGCAAGTCCATAATGCCGTGAAAGATCATGAGGCAGATCGGGAAGCACGAAATGTGAAGGCAGAGGTGTGGAGGTCTCTTGATCAACTCTTCATGTTCTGTGACAATGTAACATGGACAAAGAGTGATTACAAGAACTTTGAAGAGGCAATTAAACATTTTGGGAAGTCAATGAAAGACGCATGGACAGCCTGCAATATAACTCACTACATGGTAAAGTTCTGTCTTCTTCTTTTACTTAAGTGTGATCCTCTTTTTTTTTATAACTTACTATGCATTCTTATGTCTCTGTGAAAATAGCATATCATCTACAACCACCTTCCCTATTTTGTCAAAAGTATGGATGCCCAACAATTTGGTCTACCCAAGGCATGGAGAAGTCTCACTACATGGCACGTAATGCATTTTTCAGACACACACAACACTACGGAGGGAGTCAAAAGGCAAATAGTCTAAAGGAAGTCTTCCTATGGTTTTACCGAGGCATACTACAGAGGCTGCATGCTAAAAGAAAAGTTGCTAGCTCCAAAGTCAAGCTTGCTTTTATTCTAGCCCAAAAGCAAAGACGAAGACAAACTTTGGACAAATGGCAGCAGAGAGACATAGACAATGGAGGGATTCGAAGACATTTAGAAACCATAAATGGACCTTTATTGGACCATAATCCAAAAATTTTTGAAAATCTGGACCCTTAGGCGTAGGTCCTTTATACCTATTTTCAATTAATTCCAATTGCGCATTGGAAAGTTCTTTTTTAATTTCTGTTTCAAGGAAAACTATTTTAGAAACTAGGAGGATTTTTATATCCAAAAATATCTCAATTTCGAATCACCTCCCTCTAGACATTTTCTCTCTCCAGGCCAAAACAGGGTAAAACAGGATCTTTTTTTATTTCAGAGGGGAATAAGTATAAGATCAAAAGGGGAGGTTCTTACACCTGCATACCTCAAAAGCTGGAGGGAGGAATCTTACATCCTACCCCACTTAAAAAATGCGAGATGTCCTTATCTCGCAAACTAGAGGACAACTCTTTCCCTTAAGATCCAACTGATTCTGGGGTTCCTTATAGTCTGGTGAACCAAACAAAATCCTGGGATAAAGATCCCTTATATAGAACTCATCATCAGATAACAATTCATTTAGATCATATCATTCATATCATTCATATCCTTAACACAATAATGGTCCATTAGACCAAAATTTCCATCTGAACATTCCTCCATGGGAATTTCAATTATACAGGTTTTTAATTTATCAGTGGTAATCTATGTCTCAGCACAATCCACTATTCTCATAGTGATTTGCTAAAGTCATTATCGTCATTCCAGTTATGAGCATCATCACAAGGACTTGACCCATTCATCCTCCTCATTGTGGTTTTGCTCAGCTTATCTTTTCAATCAAAATTCAAGAATCATCATTTTTTAATCAGAATCCAAATTAACTCATCAGTTTTCAACCAGAATTTTAAAATCATATCAACCACATTCGAATTCATCATCTCATCTGGGTAGCATTTTTGCTTATAATTTCAAGGTCTTAGATTTACTCATATATACTGCCAATAAAGAGCTGCAGTTATACCCTCGGTATATACATGTAGTCAAGGTCCTTGGAATTTTAAGGTAAATACCATCATGTCTAGGCCTCAAGCAAGTCAGGGATTCTATACAATTGCGGTACTTCCATTTGAAGACCCAATTACCATTTATGAATCTTCATTCTGAATATCAATTTGTATGAATTTCATCACACAATTACAATCTTTTACTGCTACTTCATAAATTTTTGACATTTCTGGTTTCTCAATTGATCCACTTTAGCCAATTTGCTCTGATACTAGCTGAAAGATCCCTGTCCCCATCGCGCAACGAGTTCTGGGGTGCTAGCAGCATAAGTAGTACTTCTTGTGCGGGGCAGGGTCCCTCACTCGGGACCTCGCCCACGTATATCCGGACAAGAGACTAATCCCTCGGTTCTTCCAAAACCGCGAACCCGAAAAAACTTCCCTCGCTCAGAAAACATGGGCGATTCCTCCAGGATATTTTTACTCTAACGTAGTCAAGAGTCTTAACTAACTGTACTGATCTGACCGAACCCGTAAGTCCCATAGTCAGATCAAGGAAAAGACTTGCACTTGGATCATAGAGACCAATGCTTTTTCCTTATTGAGAGGCACAACCGTTGATTCTTTTCCATAGAATAATTTTTTTCCGGGATTTACTTCATCTATCGTAGTACCATAACAAAATTGAGTCTCATTTTAGGGATCCGTCAGTCCAGCCTAACCCCATCCAGTCCCGTGGGTTAGCTAACCCAACCACTGCAGTGATGGGATCCATTTAAGAATTTGGTTAGGTTTGTCCCGGGTACCAGGGAAAAGAGTTCCCAAGCCCCCTAGCTGGATATTCATGCAAACTTAAAACTAGTCACACCACTTACACACCCACCAATATGAAATTGCCTTTTTTTTCATAGATTCAACTGTCTTTAAAATAATCATTTAATTAAACTATAATATCACTGATTATAATCCTCCAAAATTATCCAGCTGAATCCTAATTTCCAATTTTTCCTTCATCGGTGTTTCTATGGCATCATTGGCAACTGTAACAGTCACCACCTGTCCACTCAGGCGCCTTTTCGATAGTTCCTAGCTCATAGTACTCGGCAATATATTCACTTATAAAAATCAAAATGGAATCTCTGTTGAAGATCGGCAAGATCAACCAACAGATCCATATAAAAGAGACATGGACTCATCCGTTGGAGGACCAGCAAGGTCAATCAACCAGATCCATGCCCGGTTTCAGAAAACAACTCTTACTCCTTGATTCATGTCTTCCACGATATACGTGTGGGTATCTTTGGCGACCCAAAGCCCGAGCACCGTATGGTTAGCACTCTTTAGGATCCTTCGCAGGTCACCTAGCGCTTCACTCATAGGCCGCTTCCTTAGTCCCTCATCCAGCGTACCCAAAGCGCGAGCACCGTATGGTCAGCACTGTTATGACCCATGTTATTTGAATAATAATCATGGTCATTTAAATTTGTATATATTTTTTTTATGATGCCTATTTCTCATCATGAACACATTAGGATTGATTGATGTGATGTCAATTGATTGTTACTATTGACGTGGTTTATGTTTATGAGTTTAGGTGATGAGGTGTGCAAGGGTACCGATTTAGGTGTTGCACAGTGCGAGGGTATCAATTTAGGTGTCGCACGGATGGTGGATTGAGTCATGGCGTGTGGACAGATCTCACAATATTTTGTGGCTGTACTATGGCATTTGATATTATTTTGACATCAGTGTGATGTGTGTGTGTGCACGCATCAATTTATTATACAGTGTGCATACGAGCACTAGTTGATTTATTTTTTAATGTGCATATGTGCACAAGTTAGATTATTGTATTAGAAAAATAGTGCAAACCTTAGAAGGTTTGAGGACAAAGATTAATTGAGGACAAAGGCTAATTAAATGGCAAAGTCCAAATATGGATGTATACTTTATTTTTGGCTGAAAGCCTACTTTTTGGAATATATAAAAATACCCACGCGAGAAGAAGCCACTCACGTTGGGGGGGGAAGATTGCACCCAGTCTTGTGTTGCCTTGTGTTGATGGTGATGTATTTCTTTCTCTTACTCTATGTTTTGTTAGATGTTTTTAATTTTTAATTTAATTCAAGTAGTTGTTTTAATGTTTGATATAATTTTTATGAGTCTTTTGATTATTTTCTTCAAGAAAATTAAAGGTCCGGTTGCAGTGGTATCAGAGCTTTGGTGTAATTTAATTTTCTTGAAGGCGGTCAAAAGAGGTGAAAGAGACAAAAAGAGAGGCGATTTTGGTAATTTTCTTGAATTTAAATTGAAGAAGAGCACGTTTAGGGATTTTTGTTTATGTATGGATGAAATTAAGCTTGTTTTTAACCATTGGGTAATCAATCTCCATCAATCTATTGTCCAAAGGGTAAAACTAGGTGAAAAACCATTAGTGGGTTTCCCAAAACCATGAAACCACCTTCCTCTTCACTAATCCTCTTCCTAATCTGTCTGTACGGATTGAAAGAGCAAGCAGAGGAGCATGGAGAGCCATAATCCAAATTGCTAAACCTTTCCTTTGCTCAGTTTCTATAATAGAGGGCTGAGAATTGTTCAAGTTGTTTTCACAAAAATTACTTTTAATTTTCCTCCTCTGCGCTGCACTGCGACTGGGCGCAAATTTTGGAGTAAAATATATATATAATATATATATAATTTCCCTTTCTCTCCCTCCTTCATACCCTGGCGGCAGCGGCAGCAGCTTCTCCTACTCCCTCCGACGGCCAGCGTGCGAATTCAGGGGGGCGCAGGAATTTTCTGATTCAGGGAGGCGCTGATTTTTTTTTTGTTCTTTCTCCATCCGGCTGTCGGCGAGGCGAGTTGCGAATTTTGAGGGAGGGGAGGAATTCAGCTTTGCCCAAAATAGAGGCACTGATTTTTATTATTATTATTATTAGTCCTTTTAAAAATAATAATAATAATAAAATCCTACGCGCTAGTTGCTGGCGTTGTGGGAGAGTTTGAAAATATAAATTTTATAAAAGCTTTAATAACCTTAATTAAAGGCTTATTAGCTGCCAATTTTGGGAGGGGAGTAAAATTTTAGATTTGCCCTAATTGCTTATTGAAGTTTTCAGATTTGCGCTAATCGCTTATTGAGCCTAAAAGCTTTGATTATTACAAAGCTTAAATTAGCTAAAAGCTTTGTGAGCTTTTGCTTTAATCTTGGCGGGTTAGGCTAAATCCAGGAGGCACTAATTTATATATATATATATAAAATCATGTTAAGCAAAGCTTTTATTAGTAAGCTTAATTAAGAAACTCTTTGAGCTTTAATTAATAAAGCTTTAATTTTAAAAGTACATGGATTATTTCTTGAAAAATTATGCATTTGCGTATTGAGCTAACTTGGCAGGACTCACATCTAGTTCGACGTTCCATATGAGATAAGAAATCCTATCTTTTCTCTTGTTTTTAATTTTTCCTATTCCTTTTAATTGTCAAAAAATGGGTGAATATCTGCACCATCGTACTATTCAGGAACAGCTTGACACCGAAGAGATTAACGCACTCGACACATTAACCAAAGGTGGAGGTATGTGTTAAAAATTATTTATTGTATACAATTTCTTGTTTGCTTTTGTATCTGTTTTCTCAATATTCTTTTCTTCTAGACCTAGTTAGAAAACTTTAGTTCCTGAAAAGAATTTTAGATACCGTGACCTAACTAGAAAGATCAAGACAAGATTAGCAAAAGTTATCTTCAAGATCTAGCTGCCCAAATTCAAGTAAAAATGATTGCTAGACATTTCATAGAAGATTAAGACCAATTTGAAGATTCAAGAACCAAGCAAGTTTCTCCAGTCTTTGATTCAAGTTATCAATTGTTTCACCATCGAATTTAGTGATGATGAGAAAAGTAAAGAAATAGCTCTCAAGTGATTAGAAACCAAGCTTAAGTTGTATGCCAATCACAATTACAAAGTTTATAACAATTCAAGTAAAACTTTATCTAAATTTTCAAGTGTTCTAGTTTAAGATCTATCTGAGTACAAGATTCTTTCAAGTAAAGTTTTGTCTAAATTTTCTAGTGTTCTAGTTTAAGATCTATCCAAGTACAAGATTCTTTCTAGACCAAGAATTGCTCTAAGTCTCAACCACAAGATTTAAACCCCTTAAGAACAAGATTTATTCAAGAATTACAATTATGATTAATTAAAGACTAATCTCTCAATTTTCATCCATTCAAGTATTTTTAATTTAAGCCAAGATTCATTACTAGTATATCAAGTTATTGCTATCAACTAAGGCGCAAGATGTCTATCTTTATTCAAGTTCTGATTTCAAGTTTAAGATTAAGCTTAAGATCAAGATCCCCTTAAGATTTCATTGTTTACAAGTAAGATTCACAAATTCAAGAATTATAAACCTATTCAAAGATTATAATTTTTGAAATTTAGTTAGACAATTACAAGATTAAGATTAAGATCAAAAACAAATCTCGAGAATTCATCAAGATTAAGATCAAAAACAAATCCCGAGAATTTAGTTAAACAATTACAAGATTAAGATCAAGAACAAATCCCCAGAAATTCATCAAGTTATTGACAGTAAAGTAAGTGATTATTTTTCAATTCTAAGTTGATAAGAATTTCCATTTCGACCTAATTCATTTTTGGAATAAGACTTGTAGTTTAATTTTGAGGATAGAGAAAAGTTATGTCGGAATGAAAGTTTCAGAGGAAATTAGCTACTCCGTCTCAAACTTCTATTCTTAAGGTAGTGTCATGTGGAATTAATCTATGGTATGGGACATTAGATTGGTTTTACATGCCTACCCCAGACGTATCTATGTCTTCTATCTTTCACCAACGAGTGTTTGTATGTGGAAGGTACCTCTGTGGTATGGGACACTTAGATCCTTTTTACATACGTTCACTTTTTGAAATTGTTTGATGTGATGATCTTGTCCTCCACTTGTGCCATGAAGCCATCCACTCATTGATTCCACAACTGAGGACAGTTGATTCCCAACAGGGGGGACTGTTATGACCCATGTTATTTGAATAATAATCATGGTCATTTAAATTTGTATATATTTTTTTTATGATGCCTATTTCTCATCATGAACACATTAGGATTGATTGATGTGATGTCAATTGATTGTTACTATTGACGTGGTTTATGTTTATGAGTTTAGGTGATGAGGTGTGCAAGGGTACCGATTTAGGTGTTGCATAGTGCGAGGGTACCGATTTAGGTGTCGCACGGATGGTGGATTGAGTCATGGCGTGTGGACAGACCTCACAATATTTTGTGGCTGTACTATGGCATTTGATATTATTTTGACATCAGTGTGATGTGTGTGTGTGCACGCGTCAATTTATTGTACAGTGTGCATACGAGCACTAGTTGATTTATTTTGTAATGTGCATATGTGCACAAGTTAGATTATTGTATTAGAAAAATAGTGCAAACCTTAGAAGGTTTGAGGACAAAGATTAATTGAGGACAAAGGCTAATTAAATGGCAAAGTCCAAATATGGATGTATACTTTATTTTTGGCTGAAAGCCTACTTTTTGGAATATATAAAAATACCCACGCGAGAAGAAGCCACTCACGTTGGGGGGGGAAGATTGCACCCAGTCTTGTGTTGCCTTGTGTTGATGGTGATGTATTTCTTTCCCTTACTCTATGTTTTGTTAGATGTTTTTAATTTTCAATTTAATTCAAGTAGTTGTTTTGATGTTTGATATAATTTTTATGAGTCTTTTGATTATTTTCTTCAAGAAAATTAAAGGTCCGATTGCAGCGGTTGCAAGCGCCCTTTAGGATCCTTCGCAGATCACCTAGCGCTTCACTCATAGGCTGCTTCCTTAGTCCCTCATCCACCGAGGTTGGTCAAGACCTCGGCCGACCTTGCTACGCGAGACGTCCTCCGTGGAATCTCCGTCAGCTGTTGCAAGTTTATCAGTTAGGTCTCCACGACCTCATTCATAAGACAGTCAAAATGCTTCCCCAGCATTCTTGATATAAAACAGTCATTTAAAAACAGGTCATAAATACAGTTTCTAACGAACTCTCATCTTTCCACATTGTTCCACATCAATCCTCATTTATTTCATATGTATTCCCATTCTCATCACATCATTTTCCATCTCATCACATCTTTCCTCATTTATCCACATCAGATCTCATCCACTCGCATCTACCCATATCCACATCTCATCACATCACATCTCATTCACTCACATCCCAATTCACATGACATCACATCTCATTCAATCACATCTTGATTCACATCACATCACATCTCATTCAATCACATCCCAATTCACATCACATCACATCTATTCACGTCCATCACATTCATTTACATCACATCCATTTACATCCATCACATCACATTCATTCATATCCATCACATTCATTCTCATAGCCATCCCATCACATACATTCTATCCACATTATATCACATCACTTCTATCCACATCATATCTCATTCATACACATCTCATCTCATTCATCCACATCATATCCCACATGTATCCAATTGCTCACATCTATCCACATCTATCCAATCACTCACATGTACGACTACCCACATCTATCCATACATTCATATCTATCACTTCACATCCACATATATTCATGTCACATCACATCTCTTTACATCACATCACATTCTTTCACATACACATCCACATCCATTCTTTCACATACATCCACATCCATTCTTCACATACACATCCACATCCATTCTTCACATACACATCCATATCCATTCTTCACATACACATTCACATCCATTCTTTCACATCCATCCACATCCATTCTTCCACATACTCATCCACATCCATTCTTCACATACACATCCACATCCATTTCTTCACATACACATTCATGTCCATTCTTCACATACACATCCATATCCATTCTTCACATACACATCCACATCCATTCTTCACATACACATTCACATCCATTCTTCACATACACATCCACATCCATTCACATCCCATATCATTCATTTACATCTCGATTCCCATGACATCACATCTCATTCATTCACATCCCATTTTCACATCACATTATATCTCATCCATTCATTCACATCTATCTGATTCACATGTCATCACATCTCATTCAATCACATCCTGATTCACATCTATTCACATTACATCTCATCACATCTATTCACATCACATCTCATTTCTCGACTGCAACACATCCATTGTGTTTTATACGCCATGTTGGTTCCTTGCCAGATGCCTAGTGCTTTGAATTCCGACACACGGATCCAAACACCCAGAAATTGAACTTCCACACATGGGTCCAAGTCGTCAAAACGGGAGCACAGACTGCCCCTCTTTGCCACTCACATGCCTCTCTCTGGCTGAAGCACGTGGTAGCATCCATCCACCAAGCTAGAATGCTGGAGCATGTGCCAGTGTAGTCCTCGCCACACCGGCAGAAGCCATATCATCCCTGGTAGTATCATTTTCACTGTCATCCTCGTCAGCTTTACCTTTGCCTTTGCGAGCCTTGAGCTTTAGCTTTGGATTTGCAATCCTGAGCCAAATGCCCTCGCTTTTCGCACTTATAACAACGGCTCCTAAACTTCTTATTGGATTCCGATGCAGCTTGTGCCGATTCTACATCCTTTGAAAACTCGAATCTTGCCTTGGGAAATGAGCACTGCTTCCTCCTCAATGAGAAAAGATCTGAGGTCATCAAATTCCAGCTTTTCCTTTGTGTGACTTGTAAGTGTAATGCCCTCGAGACCATCTCGTACTCCTCAGGCAACTTTGTAAGAACCAAGGCAGCTAATTGGGTACTAGTTAACGCACTATTCATAGTCGATAACTCATCATGGATAACCTTTGCCTTCATTAGAAATGACTGCATAGAGGTCCCGGCTTCAAACTTGATGGAAAACAACCGGCCGAGAAGGGTTACTGCTCGCATTATTGAGTCTCGATCAAACATTCCTGCAAGCTTTGACCACATTTCCTTGGCAGTCTTCAAAGTCTGTATAGCAAGGCAAATTTCCTTGGTGAGAGATTCTGCAATCGCTGACATTGCCTTCGCATTGTGAGCATCCCAATCCACAAGAGATTTGAGAAACTCCTCCTCCTGAAGACGTGTGAACTGATTGCTATCCCTTCGGGGACGTTCCTCCGAGCCATCAACAATGTCCCATAAGCCTTTTCTGCTAAACCATAGCCTCATGATCAAATTCCAATGCGCATAATTGTTGCCATTCAGTTTGTCGTCCTTGCTCGAACACGGGAGACCCATCTCCTTCGTTAATACGATCCACCTCTCCAAAAAAAAAACAGCCCAGATCTCATCCAACTTCACGCTGAAAAAACACAGATTTGAAGGGGTTCTCCGCGATGAAAACACTGCTAGATCCGATCAACCCCCCTCTTATAGCAAAAACACTGGTCCAAGGGTGCTTCTCGCGATGAAAATGCACAAATCAATCGCTCTCCTATCGGCTGAAAAACGCAGCCGAGATCTGCCTTCTCCTCGCACTCTGGTCCCCTAGGCGTTGACGTGCCTTGGCTCTGATACCATGTCAAAGTTGACAATACGGAAGCAGTATTGCGTTAGTGAGAAAACACTAAGGGAGAGAGGATGAGAGAAAACGCTGGCAGCAGAGAAAGGGAGAGAGAGGGTGCTCAAACGCTAGAGAGAGATAGAGAGAGAGAGAGAGAGAGAGAGTGTGTATTCGAACCAACACAACAGCAATGAATTAGATGAATTTTTACAATGGAGCTAGGGTGCTTATATATCCACAAATGGACTTGGTCGACCTCACTTGAGATGCATGCAAAATTTTAACAATACATACTAGGGTTCTCTATAGTATGAACCCAACTAAATGAGCTGGCGCTATAACTATGCCAGTCTCTAGAATGGCTGTCACACAGCCTGTCATCCCACTGGCCGCATATCACCCATGATCTCACCAACCATGCCAGTGGTGTAAGTGTGGGGCCTATCCCCCAGGCGGGTCATCAGTGTCCACCGCCTCACTAGATGAGCTCGATATCTCAACAGGAGCGCCCATCGAGTGCAAAAAAAAATTAATGGATCCGATTGAAGTGTTACGTTCACGGCAACGTGGACTACGAGAAGGTGAAGATAATGGATCCTCCACGAAGATGCCAAAATACCACCTCGAGAAGCGTGCATAACAGCGACCCTAGAGAGCATGCTCCGGATGTGACTGCATCTCTCTCCTTGGGAGTCCCACAAGGAATTAATGGCCAAGTTAGCTTGGTCATTGTTTAAAAATAGGTTTTTGATTGAATTTTTAATATTAGCATTAAATTAATTAAGAGAAAGATATCACTATGCTTGCTTTGAAAATTACCAAAATCCTTGTGATACTGTTGTTTTCTAGAGAAGGTGATGTTGTTTATCGTATTCTATGGTTTAGTTTAAGCAATTGTTATCTTGATTAAATTAAAAAGTACATGTACATCTTCTCCCAGCCTCGAGGCTAATCCCGTTTCCGTGCTTGTGTAGCCAATCGGCGACATTAGCAAGGCCCGGAGTTGGCCCAAGGTATCCCTCCTACCATTGGGAAGATGAGGTTCACCGGTTTAGGTGAGTAATATGATGCTGCCTAGTTCTGCGAGCCCAAGCTAGTGCAGTGAATAAGCCCTCCCTAACGTTAGACATCCCTCTAAGGAGCGAGAGGATCAAGTGATGGAGCTTGAGAGGGCGACAAGCTGGCTTGAGTCCTCGCCATCTGTCGATGATGAGGTGTATGGTCCCGTGGTTGCCTAGTCTATAGAGGCTGGAAGGCTGAATTCTAGATCATCAATGTAGAATAAAGTAAAGGAATAAGAGAGCCTAGATTTAGCTATGGATAATTTTGAACATTGTATCTATTTCTTTTATTAAATCCTTTGTTTGTAAGCATTGTTGTATCATCGCGTTAGATGATGTTTCAACAAACAATGTGTAAGGTTATTAATCAAGGAACTTGTCTATATATGTCACACATCGTGGTAGGACTAATTAGAAAACAAAATTGTTTCGTGAGTTGGGTGGAAAGTGGGAGGATGGAATACCCTAGTAGTACTATCCTATGGACGGGTGGACCCGATTAGTAGGGTAGCTTTCCAAAATATTAATTAGAAGTTCTATATTAGGTAAGTATGTTCTTGGGCAACTCTACTCTAGAGGACTAGGCCCTAGAGAGCGGTACCTTGCATAGTAGATGAGGAAAAAAGCATTGTTTCTAGGAATCAGAATAGAGGTTGCCCAATTTAAGGCCAGTCACTCTATGAGTGATCTGATTTTAAGAGTCGTTTAGAAGACCACCCTCCCCCTGCAAGATAGAACTAGGTCTTACCTTACGAATCGTATCCTTATATCTTTACATGGTCAAGGTGTCGATGAGTAGGAATTTTTTTTGTTAGACTTAATAGACTATCTTATGGTTTTCCCCTATTTCTTTAAGGGGGGGAACCTTACTAAAGAGATAATGACTTTCTTGTGTCTGCCTATAGCTCTCATAGCTACCAAAGGTGTTTCTCTAAATCAAAGAGGGGAAGAGATGGAAATACCCTTACCCGTGTACCGCTTCCTTACTTGCCTTGTTCTTTTGTTCACTGGTGCATACCAACCACTCATCTCATCAAAGACAACAATGCTACTTACTTGCATCTCACGAGTGGTAGGGTTATAACATTTATAACCTTTCTTCTACAAAGCATGAACATGCTTTTCTCTGCCTTTGGATCCACTCTTCTACTATAACATACAAAGGTCAGTCCATAGTGTGAACCAGACTTCATGAGTTGGCCCTATAACTATGCCATAACTCTAATACATCAAAGTGGCTATCACAGAGCTTGTAAACCACTGCGGCTTATCACCCATAGTCTCACCAACCATACCAGTGGTGTAAATGGGGAAGCTATACATAGGTGAGCATTAATGTATGCAGCACTAGTTGAGCTTGATATCTCAACACCTCACATATATAGGCCCAATTACATGGCTCCACATTGATCACCTCATTACTGTGAGTTTACTCCCTAGTTTCGAAGATCCCTTCATAGGAGCACACTGAGGCTTTGCCATCGATTGTATCACTTTAATAATATAATATTCTTCTCTACCTCTGTTATATCGCGTAATTTGTGTTTTCAAGTTTTGTGCTATGAAGATCCAATTGCTTGTGAGTCTTGTGAGTGTTCCCTTGTATACACCACATGCTCTATCCTCTTACATCACATGCTATATCCTCTTACATCAATATGAGTATAAATATGACCAATGCAAACCCAAATCCTACTTCTTGTGAGTGTTCTCTTGTATACACCACATCTTACATCAATATGAGTATAAATATGACCTATACAATAATTCCATTTTTAGCAAAAATGTAAAAAATACCCTATTTTGGATTAGTGATTTGAGCTCCCAAATGATGTATATGATGGAAAATAGAGAAATAGCAACACCCCAATTAGAGATTTACGACTAACATTTTAATTAAGCATCGGTTACTCTCTCTGTTTGTAGATTAAACATGCCCTACTCATCTCCCTTTATTCTAGGTCCACTTAGACTCATTCATGTTGATTGAAGACTTTTGTGCTCTCTCCACATGCCCACTTGAAGGAGGTGTCATCTTCCTAGGAATCTACCATGCTTGGTTGACACCTTTTGAGGTTTACAATTCTTCCTATCATTTCCCATTATGATTTCTCACTAGCAACCTTTCATTGCTAAGATGCTTAATACTAAGATGCATGCTCCCCCTCATTTCTAAGTGCTCTTTCATCGTCGCTAAGATGCATACTCCCCCTCATTTCTAAGTACCCTTCATCACTCTTAGTTTCTAACAAATTACATTCCTTACGTCAAAAGGGCTCAAACTATATTAGTATAAATGTATAACATCATGATCCCCTCCCTTCATGCATCTCCACCTACCTCCAATGTTTCCCCTGCCTCTCATGACTAGTTGGACATAGTAATTAATTATTTGACCCAATTGAGATAGCTCTCAACATCAAAAGGGATGGGCTAAGGCACCTACCAGCATTGCAACCCCGTCTCCCTTCTCCCTTTCTTCAGTGGCCTTCCTCCTCCGCCCCATCCTTACCTCATTAAAAGATCACAATGTACAATATGGCTTGGAAGCCCATGGAATGTTTCAAGTGTGGAGAATCACCACTTTACAAAATTTGATTCCTCTTCTAAGAATTTTCTAAACTGTTTCATGATTCGTTTGGGATGGAACTCTAACATCATTGCCTTCTCAAGTCGCTCTCCTTTGATAGTCCATTGTACAATCTTTAATGGCACATGTGATTGCTTGCTTTTTGACAATGCACAAAAAACTTGCAAAGAAATCTATATATCCATAAATGAATAAATATATATATACATATATGTATATGTATGTATGTGTACACACAAGTATGTACACACATTATATATATATATATATATATATCACACATAAACGTGTGTGTGTGTGTGTGTATGTGTACACACATGTATGTACATACGTTATATATATATCACACATATATGTATGCACGCGTGCACACACACACACATGTGTATGTGTGCATATGCATGTGTGTGTGTATGTATGTATGTATGTATACATATATGTACACATATATGTGTGTACATGTGTGTGTACACACACACACTATGTACGTACGCACATACGTGTGTGTGTGTATACACCCACACACATAATATATGTACGTGTGTAGTGTGTGTGTGTATATATATCTAATGTACGTTCATATGTACGTGTGTGTGTATACATACATATATAATAAAATCAATTTCATTCGGCTTAAAAATGTATTCATGCTGAGTTTTACATGGAGTGGTGACAAATTGAGCCTAGTGGCACATTTGTATAACATCAGGAGCATGAGTCAATGAGAGATTATAAAGCATTTCCAGGTGTAAACTTTGTGAGGGCTTGTGATGACTGATGACCAATTATTGATGTGCTTCCGCAAGGGAGCATGTGACCCCAGAATGCATGACTATTTGCTTTCATCTAGGCCGTCAACATAGAGAGAGAGAGAGAGAGAGAGAGAGAGAGAGAGAGAGAGAGAGAGAGAGGTAAATGGTGTGCTCAGAGAGAGAGCGCTCGTAGGTGCCATGATCTTGTTGAAGGCGTCCCCTGCATAGTGACTCGTGGGTAGCATGGAGCAAAACATTGACAAGCATCCATATTACTGAAACTGGACATACCTTACATGGGTTGCATAGTGATCTCGAAGGCGTCCCCTGCATAAGGAGTCGTGGGTTACATGGAGCAAAACATTGACAAGCATCCATATTACTAAAACTGGACATTAAAATACCACCTTACAAAAGCAATACTCGATGCACCCAAAAGAGCATTTCGGTTGTATGAAAACTAAGGGCTTTACTGGAGACTCCCGGAGGATTCTCCCCCTATGGGACAGGGCAGATGTGTAAAGCCCGTTAAAAAAAAAAGAACCTTTTCACACTGGTTTGAAAGGCTTATCTTGAGAAGATACCAAAGGCTGAGTTAGTACCTAGCCTCCCTGCGTCTGAGAGAATAACAAATCATTACTATTATTATAGCCATGCCTGGAAAGCAAGATTTCCGATGGGGCGACTTGGGCGAGGACGATGAGGGCCTGGATGCGGTGCTGCCCCCGCCGCAGGTCATCGGCCCGGACGACAAGGGCATCAAGTTGATTATCGAGTGGCGCAACAACGAGGACGGGGCCGACGGGGCCGTCGTCAAGGTTACCAAGACGGTGCGCGTCAAACGCCAGGTCAAGAAGCTCAGCCCCGCCGTCGCTGCTCGCCGCAGCATCAAGAAGTTCGGTGACGCCGTCGGCCAGAACGCCTCCGACAACCTCACTGTTGTCTCCACTGAGGAGGTTTTCCTTGACCGGGCCAAAATCGCCAGTGGCGCCTCCTCCTCTAAGCAGGACGGCGGTGGCGGAGGGGGTGGGGGAGACCTCGTCTCCCTTGGCAACGCTTCCCTTATTGTTTGCAGAATCTGTGGCAAGAAAGGTGATCACTGGACCTCAAAATGCCCCTTCAAGGACCTCATGGGCGGCAAGGGCTTCGGCGAGAAGCCGCCAGATGACGATGGACCTGGCACGTCCATTTCTGCGGGAGCGGCGCCTGCAGCTAGCGGCAAGAGCTCCTATGTTCCTCCCAGCATGAGGGCTGGGGCTGGGAAGGGTGAGGGTGAAGGTATGAGGAGAGGTCGGGATGAGAACTCCATCAGAGTCACTAACCTTTCGGAGGATACCAGAGAGCAGGACCTCCAAGAGCTTTTCAGGCCCTTCGGTCCGATCTCCCGTATCTATGTTGCATTTGATAGGGATACTGGGCTCAGCAGAGGATTTGCTTTCATCAACTTTGTCAACAGGTGCAGTTTCTGCTTCCATTATTATGTATGGCCATCATTGTTTTTCATCTTCATCTACAATACTATAAGGGGGTTTACACTTCTCCCGCCCATGCTGGTTTTGCGCTGACGTCTTGGCAGAATTCTGAAGAAATTGGGAGATCTCCCTGTCCAGGGAGTCTCCCCCGCCTACCCTGTTTGTTAAATGAGCAGCCCAAAAAAGTGGCTACATATGCGTGAATGCGGTAATACTAATACTAGTAGAATTACTAGTATCTAGTTTACCTGTACCCTCTTGCAAGTATTGCGGTTACCTGGATGTCAGTATCGGTGTCAAGTAGTGTCGATTTCAGTTAATTGCTATCAATGTCAGACCTAATCTTTATGTACTTTGCCCATCAGCTGAGATTGGTTTACCCCATGTGGGCCTGCAATGAAAGCTGTCGACGCTAAGATAGTGCCTGAACTGGGTCTGGCAGCATTTAGACAGAGGACTTTATCTGTCTGCATTGTCAGAAGGAGGCTTCAAGTGTGCCAGAGTGAGGTGCCAAAGCATGTCTTGCATGGAAATGGGTGGCATGAGAACATCCTGAAGATCAGAGGAAGTCCTTTTTTTACATTGCATGGATGAAGCAAATGCGTGGAAAGGCTAAGGCCAAGTGATAGAGTGCAAGGAGTCAGTAAGTCAATGAAGCCACACAAAGAAGGGAGACGATGTACCGTGTGGAGATGCTGTCGTGGCTGATGACGTGGTTTGTTTCAAGGAGGAGGTGAGGCAGTTGGGTGGGATGTAGTCTCCCTTTTTTGGGTAGCGAGCTTGCAAAAAAGCTCTCCTTATTACCCTCTTTCCTTATTGCTTCTCAGAATCTTCATATGCCTGCTTCTTGTGTATGACATGTTCCAGCCTAATTCTTTCTTGTGCCTCAATTTTGCTCCAAATGTCACTAAGAATTGGTTTCTGGTTTTGCATTGCAGGGAGGATGCCATTCGAGCTATCAACAAGTTGGACGGTTATGGATATGATAGTCTCATCCTTCGTGTTGAGTGGGCAACACCAAGGTCAGACAAGTCTTAAGCATAGGCGTCTTTGCCAAAGGGCTTTCCTTATGAAAGCTAATTGGAAGTTAGGTACAATGTTCCTCCAAGTTTGGCAAAGTGTATGGACATAAAGTTTAGTTGATAATGGTTAGCTCTGGACATTCTCTATTTTGGGGACTACTCCGGTTTCTTTGTATGTGTCTTCCCCCTTCACATTAATGTACTTGCTTATAATCAAGTTCTTATGTTTGCATGGTACATAGGTCACATAGTAGTTTAGAAGGCTATGTTGGCATAAGACTATGGCAGTAAAAAGCAGGAATATTATCAATTGTGATTTGGTGTCTTCAGAGTGTTGCTCTTGTACAACCAATTATTTTTTAAATGTTATTGAATTGACAATATATAATCATTCATGTCTTTTGAAGGATTGCATACATTAGCCAGTAGCACCATTCACAACCATTGTCATGTTCATCTCTGCTACTCTAATCGCAGTGAGTCAAACCTGTGTACAGCTTGCCCTAGTTGTGTAGATGGGCCAGGTCCGCTTCTTTCAAGTCTTTCGTCGTTGAAATTGCAGAAGTCAAGCAAGCGTTCTGGCCTTATACATAAGCTGTGGCTTAGTCTAGCTAGCTCTTCCTCTGTAGGAGTAGAAGTTTGCGCTGGTCCATCAAGAATGAGTTTACCATCGTTGTCGCTAGGAACGAAGAAGAGGCTTTTTGAGTTTTGCAGTAGGACCTGGCTCACACTTTGTGGGATGATCAGGTCTCATCTACTTGCCATTGGGTGCTTTCTCATATGCAGAAGTAACAATTCCAATTTATCCTTTGCCGAGGCATAGACTGCCGTTTGGATTAGCTTGGCAACTTCTGTTGGGTTTAGGGCGTAGGCTAGGATGCGGTGCTTTGTTTTTTCTTTATGTCCAAAGCCATGTGTTTCTTCATCAATAGCTCATATGTCCAAAGCCATGTACAAGGGTTTTCCACTTGTAGCATGCATGACACACAAGATTCTCTTGAAAAGAATTGATAAAGATTTGTGGTTGAGAAATGTTCCATAAACTCCTAATCCAAGGTTCTATAAACCGATCCTTGCGATTGATTGGGATCGTGAAAGGGAAAAGCAATAAACATCCAGTATACCGAAGAGAAGGTAATGCTTGATTTTTAGCCATTCCAAAACTTATTTTTTCCAAAGTGGACTTCACACACACCACTTCAATAAAAACCATAAGCAAGACATTTTTGTATGGTGAGCACTCTATTATATATAATGACTTACCACATGTCAAATCATGTGTTAGATGGCAAATAGGTAGCAAGCCAATATAGAAGCATGGAAAGTGTGCCACACATATCAAGTCAAAGCAATGCTTTACAACTAACAAGAAGGTTAGGTGAACCGGTAGGCTTACGTTGGTAGAATGGTTTGATGGGTTGCAAGAACACCATTATATAGTGCTCCTATTGTTTGTTGACTAAAATATTTTCAAAACGTAGACATAATTACCACTCTTCGGGACACATACTAAGGCACACAAAGATCAATCAAAGTTGAATATGTATAACTCACTTTTTGACCAAATTGATGCTGTGATAATTTCCACAAGAAAGTAACTAAGAACATTTGTAAGAAGGGGGGGGGGGGGGGGGCAAGGTTCTAGAAGAGAGAGGTGGGGTAGGTGCGTTGCTGAGGGCCACCAGGGCGCTCACGAGGGGGGAGGGGATGGGATGGACTCGCTTCAATTCAAGGGGGTCGAGCCCCCTTGAATTCAAGCTAAAAGTTCCATTGTGACGAAGGTCCCTATGTTGCGGATAAAATGTGCATGCCATATTTCCTTTTCATTAGAAAATGAGTTAGAAGTTTTATTCGAGAAGGTTCTTTTTATAGCTCATTCCACCCCTTGTGCAAAAATTTAATTTTCATTGTGTAACTTTAATCCCTAACAAGTACTTATGGGACTTATATACACAATTTAAATCAATAGTCCTATTGACAAATGCATGACTTTTGCCATACCAAGCTCTAAGGGGTTTCTTGAGTCCATGAAGGGTTGTTCTAAGCTTGTCGATATAGTTCGAATCTTCATGTCCTAGTGGCTACACCAAACATGCCTCTTTATAATGCACCCTTGTTGAAGCCTTTCTAACCTCCATCTAATGCATGATCCCACCATGATGTTGGCATAGTAGGTGAAACCACTCTAGTGAATGTCTCGCATAATAGACTAAAATTGCTCTTCATTGTGTCCAACCATGATGTGTGGGAGTATGTGAAACCACTCTAGACAATGTCTTGCATAATTTACTAGAATTCTCTTCATTGTCTACCTCCTATTGGCCCTTGGCCACTTGGCCTCTTCCATGACGGCACCCAACTTTGTAAACCCATTTACATTCAACAACATGCTTTGCCAGGTTTGGTTGGTTGAAGTCCATCCATTTTCTCATTCGTGGTTGTCGTGCACTTTGGCTAGTGTAGCCTCCCTTCAAAGCACTAAGGTTCACATGTATGGAAGACAACTGATATGCATTCATATTGTGCTGATGTAAAGCACCATAGGTTGTCCTTTTCACATGTTTTCCAATCCTATGGTGTTTTAAGATTGGTTGAATGGCATATCATCACTTGTTGCCCTTCATTTTTTAAAGCAAAAGTGTTGCATTTTTTTAAATTAGCATCGATGTCCTCAAGCTTGAGATTATTAGAAGCACATAATGAATATTGCATTTTAGCTCCATGGATGGAATAAGCTTCAAAACAGTCGGTAATATATTTTTTAAAATCCATTTCCTAATGAAAAGAAAATGATGCAATTTTAGCTCCATGATGGAATAAGCTTCAAAAGAGTCAGTAACATTTTTTTAAAATCCATTTCCTAATGAAAAGAAAATAAGAAAAATCATGGGAAAGGGAGATGGAAATCAAGAGCTACCTAAGAAGTTCATATTTACAGTATTTAGACAATGACTAACTAAAGAATAAAGAAGAATGACTAAATTGTCAAATTAATATATTCATCAAGTCTCTCTTTTGAGGTGAGAGCTAAGTGCCCTTAAATAGATCAGAAACCATTCAATGCACACACATGCACTCCATGTGGTTATAGCACATTCCATGTGAGAAACACTATATGGAAACTTCCATGTGTCTAGCCCATGTGACCCATGATATTACTCAAGTTACATCATCCCATTTTCTCCACATGTTAACTTTTTCTCATCCATTCACAATCACCAAACAACATAATAACCTTAGTTTTTAAGACCTTTTCACACATGCAAGTTGCAACAAACTCCAAGACTATGATTTCCTTAAATGCACAATGTTCACAAAAAATGCATGAGTCCAAGGTCTTTCATTTCAAACTCTTATCTCAAGACCTCCTTTGTATGTGTGATCATCTTTCCATGGGTCCCCATCAAGAGATGAGGTCATCCACATCCACATAAATATGTAATTTCCCTCCTTAAAGAAAATATACAAATTTACAACCTATGGGCTTTTTGAAACACTGATACTTACAAAGTAAAAAAGTTGTAGAGACCTTGGAGGACTGGGAAAACTTTGTCTTTCTAAACCCTTTGATTCGGCCATTGAAATCCTCATTAATGTCCATAATGCTACTATGTTGAAAATGATGCTAGTTGTTGTTGACAAGTTGATGTTGTGAATGACATTGCTTACTGTGTTTAGATCTTTGTGAATGATGTTGCTCTTAAACCCTTGTGTTTAGATCTTTCTCAATGCTTTTCTTTGTGAATGATGTTGCTTGCTCTTAAACCCTCGTGTTCAATGCTTTTCTTTGTTACGAAGATGAATACTTTATTGTTGATCTACATCTCACCTGGTGAGTCACACGTGGTGGTTGTAGTTGTTAACAATCCTAATATGGGATTGATCATGGTGATAGACACAAGATTAAGGTGGGTTATACCACACTAAAAACTCTATGACTAGAGAGAGAGAGAGATTGCACACTCAACATAAGATCTCTATTGCATATCACAATGAACCATACAATGATATAGGCCTTCTAGCCTTATCCCACTTTACACATCATTATCCACGTGGCACTCCCTTTTCCACTCTTTTAGTCAACACTCATCACAAACCATACAATATCACATGTGGCATTCTTATCTTACCACAATATCTTGCACCTCTAGGGGCTTTCCCACATACACACAACATCGTGATTACATCTCTCAACACCCTCTCTTAATCGAGGTGTTCCACAACTCACCCATCACCCATATCAATGTAGCATTGGCAAATGTAACGCATCTCTCAACACTCCCCCCTTCAATGTGAAATTGGAGTGTTAGCCAATGAACGTGTGTGCGCGTGTCTACCATCTTAGACATTGAGTCTATTTTGAGTTGACTCGCTCACAACGAAACCACTGAGTCGAGTTTAAACATAGAAGTTCGGGTGGGAACCAACCCATGCGCATACACCTTGCATGTGCATCGCTCATGCACACATTACGACAACCATTTTGAACTTCTCGGTGAGCTCGGGCAGGGCAACTCTGATACCAATAGGTGATTACAAAAATTTCTCGTTTTGAGCACACAAGCTCGGGCACGGTTACCCTCATATACATGGGTAAAACAAATACAATGCCTTTTGGCCAAAGCTGGGCAGCGGACCTAATGTGTGTGAACATCTTCTTGAAAGGTTCTGAAAATTCAGTTGTGTGTGAATGAACCCTTAAAAATACTAAGGGTTAAAAGAAAACATTAATCATAAATCATTTTAATTCACCACCATTAATTTTATTTTTTTAAATATGCATTGAATTTGCTGTTAGGTGCCAAATCTTACAGCTGCCAACTCGAGTTGTTAGAGCGATAACAAATGCATGGAATAAAGTTGCATCGTTTATGCCATAATGGTTGTCTTCTCCACGCTATCCTTTCGTGTTGTCCGCACCATGGCCATAGCTTGCCATACCTTACTTTGTTTTGCTGCCATCTCTTGAATCTTTCATGCAGAGCTTCCTTAGTCAAGGTCGAGCTCCTTCAGGGGTCAACCTTTGCTTGCTGCTAGCTCTTCTGAGATTTCTCTTGCACACACGCTCTATTTCCATGGCCAAGAGACCTGCTATCTTCTTCCTCCTCTCTACGCAGTTTGTTGTGATTTACATGTAGGTGACCATGAGCTGCCTGTAGCATGCCAGGCAACTGGTCCACTTTCTACAATCCACTGGAGTGACCCTATCTTTTGTCCAGCCGGGCACTGCATGCCACACCTGCAAGACCTTTGTTTGCACCCACCGAGAGGGCTCTCTCCACAAATATGGCAGCGTGCTTTTGCCCCGTAGTAGCTCCATTGGTTCGTTTTTCACGATCGTCCATCCTCACATAAAGTCCCCACATCCTGTAGCAAGTTTCTTCTGGCTATCTCTTCCACGGATACGCTACGACAACATTAGTAAGGCTACCTGCCCTTCCGTTTTTCGCCATCCCAGATGGGACTTGGACTCCGCCTCTCACTAACAAGGCCACCTACTTTTCTGTAAAACTACTCACTTGCACGAGCATGGCTTCTCTTTGCCACAACTGTCTATGGACACTTTACTGGAGCATGTAACCCACTCCCACCAGGCCTCAAATCTTCTTCCATAGATTCTCCAAAGCCATTCATAATGGCTACCATAGCTCTACCATAACCTGGTTGCACTTCTTTCTCTTCCTTCCAAGGACACAAGCTCTTCCATTAGTCCTTTCATGGACAAGGCTTCACAATAGCCTTTCTATTTGCTGCATTGCCTCTCTTTGAGGTATCCAAGCACATGAATTTTTAGCCAAATCCATGGCCACCAAGCCATCTATGGCTTTCTTCTTACTGGTAGAGAAGAGGAACATTCCTCTTCTCAAGCTTGCTTACCAAGCTCGAATTGTGCACCCTTTTGTGCACTACCATTATGCTTCCTTTCCATGAAGCATTCACCATATGCTCACCCCTTTATGAGCATCAAAAACAGCAACCAAAATTTTGCAACAACGTAGTGCTTCCCATTGAAGCACTCTCCAACTTGCATGTTCCTCCTCTTGACATGCAAAATAGATACCAGGGGTGCTTCTTCACATGTTCTCTCAAACAAAACCATAGGTGCATAACCAAATTAATGAAGGCTCCAATAGCATCCACAACCAGCTTATCTTTCATGAGCAAATCAGTGAGCTTGTACAATCAGCTCCAACCAGCCCCCACAATTGCTTGTTTTCACATGAACAAGCATGCACCTCACATCCTTGCCAAATTGCAAGGTACCAAGGGATTCACACATCCCAAAATAGCAACCCTTTTCAAAAAATTTATGAGGCAAAACTCACAAAACCAACCTTCTTGAGACACCTTTGTCTCCTTGGCAACTTCCTTATTGACACCGAAGACTCCCTTCATACTTGCTGAAATCTCCATTTTCAGCTTCCATGACAGCACCATAATCTCTAACTCTCCATGAGCAACTTCCAAGACTCCAAATGCAATCCAAAATGATGAGTGTGCATAATATTTCCATAATAACTAAAAATAATGCTTAATCAAATAAACACATAACCAAGAAAACTATACATAAATATTCACCATGACCAAGAGCCCACCCAAGCTCTGATACCATGTTAACAATTCTAATATGGGATTGATCATGGTGGTAGACAGAAGATTAAGCATAAGATTAAGGTGGATTATACCACACTAAAAACTCCATGACTAGAGAGAGAGAGAGAGAGAGAGAGAGAGAGAGAGAGAGATTGCACACTCAACACAAGATCTCTATTGCATACCACAACTAACCATATAATGATATAGGCCTTCTAGCCTTATCCCACTTTACACATCATCATCCATGTGACACTCCTTTTTCCACTCTTTTAGTCAACACTCACACACCATACAATATCACATGTGGTATTCTTACCTTACCACAATATCTTGCACCTCTAGGGTGCTTTTCCACATACACACAACACCAATTACATCTCTCAACAGTAGTTGGAGCTAAGTGTGTCTCTCTCACAGTTAGTGTTGTAGTTGATGTTTTGAGTGTCTCTCTCATAGTTGGTAATATAGTTAATGTTTTGAGTGTCTATCTCATAGTTTTAGTAATATAGTTGATGTTTTGAGTGTTAAGAAAACTACCTAGATGCTTGCATCACACACACACACACACATTAATACTCTTAAAAATGATATCTAAAATATATTAATATCAATATCTGGGTTGTTATGCAAAAAATCATCTCTTTGACGGAAGAATAAGATGGATTTTGGGTCATATTACTGTATAATCTTTTTTGGTTTGATCATACAATGGGAATCTTGGCCAATTTCGATTAATATTATTGATACATATGTAATTGCACCATCTTCTCTTTTCCTTAGGATATTTAACTATCTTGATAATGGATTCTTGCAACTTTTAGTCTGATATTGGCATAATTCACACATTAATGATTGGTAACCATGTTATACTTTGTCTATGAGAAATGGTAATAATGGAATAAATATAATAGTCTAAACCCACACCGATCTATCTATGTTTACACAAAATCTTTTGGCTATTGGAGTCATACTTTCTAAAGGTTATTTTTGACCCTTTGATATGTTACTCCTAATGTACTTTAGTATAAGTGTTTATTAGTAGTAGTATTGGATCTAGTCTTTTGTTAACAAGTTTTACTTAGTAGAGTAGTATTAATATTTGTTTATCCATTTTGGATTATCTGTCTCATAAATAATATGTGCAATTTTAAAAAATGCTTCTATTGAACCTATTGGTAAATTAATAATCTTATATGGGCCCTATCTTTTTTATAATAGTTAACTATTACATGTAATAGTTAACTATTATATGTACTTGATCTTTGTGATATTATTTGTTTAATTTTAATACTAATTATGTAATAATTCTCATAGTTATTTTAGCAAGTTGTTATTTTTTCAAAGTTACCAGGTTATGATCCTAGTTGATCAATTGCTTTCTTGTTATTGGGTTCTACTAATTTTCTCCTCTCTTCTAGATGAACTTAATTACACACACACACACACACACACACACACACACACACACACACACACATGTACACTTACACACGCACTCACATACACACACACACACACACGCACGCACATACACACACACACATGTATATATTTAATTATCAATTTGATGAATAAATGTAGAATTTTTCATTTTGCACATTTTAATGTTCTCTTACTTTCTCATGGCTTTTTCATTTAAATATTAGTTTGCATAGTTTTTTTTGCATAATGATCTCTATTTTTTTTATCCTCTCTCTCTCTCTCTCTCTCTCTCTCTCTCTCACACACACACACACACACACACACACACACAAACACACACACACACACACACACACACACACACATACCTACACACACACACACACGCACACACACACACACAAATTTTTATACTCCTTTGTCACTTGTACTAATATATTTGGCTTAACCTACGTATTATGATGCTTTATTTAATAATTATAAGTTTCTTTTTTTAACACATCAATTAGTGGTGGATGATCAATACTCTTTTCTAGCTCTAGGGTTGGTTGGATAATGGTGGTTAAAGATGTTGCTACTCTGGCTATAGATATAATCATGTGCCAATTGTAAAACAACATATTATTTCATATTAACAATATTTATTTTAATTTCTAGTCTGATTGGATTGTATGGTTATTTTATGATGGGATATTAAAATCTAAACACACACACATTGGTTTCCCAACTAGCCTTTGGTTTGGCTAGTACCATACAATCTTATCATAGACTATTGACAATTGATCAATCTTTTTATTAACAATTTTGTATTGTGCAGTTGCAATGGATCCCATCTTTGGTGACATGCTAGTACTAATGTCTCCCTCCCCATCCCTACTATTGGAACCCAATGCATTCTTTCATGCTTTAAAGGTCTAGATTTCCATAAAAAATTGTTGGATTTTGAAAAGCAAGCTTTACTTATAAAACTCCATCTGCATTTACTATTGCCTCTGTTAATGATTAGATTGCCCTTCTTGTTACCTCAAAAAAGGATCAATCATCTTTCATAGAAGCCTTCAATAAGTTACTTTCTTTCTTAACGCTTATTGACTTTCAGGATTCTTGTGGCTTTAACTTCTACTTTTCTACCTTACCTTGTATTGTAAACAAACTCTTTCAAATCAGTGGCCTGTGAGGAGGAATGAAAAGGCACGGGTTGGCATAATAAGCTCCTGGCGGGGGAAATGTTCTGCCATTCCACCCCATCCTTGGTGGTGGGCCCCTGGTATGTACCTCAAACATGGTGCATCACATTGGCCAAATGGACATAGGGATGCTCCATGCAAGGGAGATGTAGTGCCTCTCCAACGAGGTCCAGGGTTAAGGTGGATCATCTAGGGGTGGCCCTCGTTTTCAAGTACCTACGCTCCTATAGCCTGATTCGCATCATAGGTTTTGGTGAAGTATAGCCAGTTCAGTAGATTCGGGGGCCAGGATTGAAGAGTGGGAAAACTATCGAGCCCTATCTGCTCCATGTGGGCCACTATGGCTGGATCGGTTATTGCCCTATAGCAAGGTTTGGTATGATACAACAACTTGTGCTTGACCTTGTGGTTGTTCTTCATGAGGTTGTGGGTTGTGTGGCCGATGACTTGGTGCATGAGGTTCTCACCCAGGTGGGAGAGCTGGGTGGGGTGCTTTATGTACTCCTCGAAACGGGGACCGACAGGTCGCATCTTCTTCTGGGGTGTATGAGGGAGAACCGCATAGGAGGAGTCAGAGTGGGCAAGGGTTGCCATGCTGTTGAGGGTAGAAGGCTAGTAGGGAAGTGTGAAAGCTTGGGATAAAAAATTGTAATAGTTTAGGTAGGGAAGAGAGCAGAAAGTGAGTGAAATGAAAGTGGTGGGCCCTTTTTATAGATTTCTAGGAAAGGAACAGTCGTGGCTTCATGAGGGTATGGCTATGGCTAAGGAGCATACAGCCATGGCTAAATAGAGTGAAGGGTCATGGCTAAGGAGCATACAGCCATGGCTAAATAGAGTGAAGGGTCATGGCTTCATGAGTGAATGGTTGTGGCTTGATGAAGGAACAGTCGTGGCTTAAGCTTGGACAAGGGAACGACCGTGGATTCGTGGAGTAAACAGTCATGTGGCTAAACAATTGACAAGGGCATTGCCATGTCTTCATGAGGAAAGAGCCATGGCTTAAGACAGTACGGCTGACTAAAGGGCGTACGGCCATGGCTGAACAGGTGACAAAGGAACAACCATGTCTTCATGAGGGTACGACCATGTCTTCAGAGAGAGTTTTTTTTTGGCACACTATAAACATGTTTTGTACCCTAGGGCTATATATCCAGCACCCCATTGTGGGTTTTGTACTGGCTTCTAGCCTAGCTTGCAAGAGAGAAGATGGCTCCAATTCGGTTTTGGCGACGTTGGTAGTGCCATCATCGGAAGCTTGGAGGCTTCCATCGGCGGAGGGAGCTACTAGGTGAAGGGGGGTTGGAGAAGTAAGGGGTTGAGTGGGGGTTTACCGAGGGAGGCAGATGATATGGGGTGGTGGAGTAGCCAAAGTTGAAGGTACATCACTGTCGAGGACAATGGACGGGGTTGTATGATCATGGTGTCCTCGTGGAGTTTTGCTTTCCCTTTGTCCTGCACCGTAGTAGTGGTGCCATTGAAATTTTTGTGATTCCGAATTCACGGGAGTAGGAACAGTAGACCTTGGTTGTTGTGCGGGACCCATATTTGCTGATTGCCTTCATAGAAGTGTTGAGCTTATAGGAGAGACTTAGGGATCCACCTGTAACAAGTAGTTGTGAGGGGAGGACAAGGTTGGTGGTGATGGGCCACATTGAAGGTTTGCGCACCGGAGGTTCTCCTGTATCCTATGGTTTGTGGTTGTTGAATCGGAGGTCGGCGGATAGTACAAGGAGTTGGTTGTGTGCCAGGGCGTGAGTTGGGGAAGTGGATCTTCAAGGAATCCATAGAGTTGTCATGCCCTCATAATAGCCTTGGTGGGCTGCAAGGAGCTTCTTGGGCACCCAAGTATGAAGGGTCTTGGATTTTGTGTATTGGGTCGAAGTTACACATAGGGTTAGTTAGTCTTATTAGTGGGGTTAGCAATGGTAGTGGTTTCTTTGGTGTGGGCTTGGGTTGTGGCAGAGCTTGGTGTAGGTGAGATTTGGTGAGGCAATTGGGTATTCACTATGGGGAGAGGCATCTTTTTGGGTGGCATGGTTTTGTGCTATGGCCAGAGAGCGAGGAATGTAACTTGGCCGGAGGCCAGGATTGCCGTTCTTGCATCCCAATCAATTTGACACTAGTTGTGTCCCATCCATCCATGTCCTAGAAGGACCTCTTTGCTCATTGTTCCTGTATAGGCATCACATAAAACTTCCCTTTCCAAGGGGTTATTGCCAATGTGAAACAAAGTTGTAATTGTGCCTAAACATTGGACCAACTGTGAAGAAACAATAGTGACCGTGGGCTAGGGTGTTCAGTAATGGTGGCCTCCCGAGGGAGTGCCATGTGTCATAGGACACCAGATTCTGGTTAGCTCCTATATCAATGATAGCTAATTTTTGTGTGAAACTTGCCGAGGTGGTCATCCCTAACCACAACCACACGGGTTTCACCTCTCAGTTCTCTTCTTTGAGGTCCACTACTTGGGCCATGTTTACCATGATGTTTTTGTCCCTAAGTTTTTATTTTTGCTCTTTTGCTTCATGTTGGGCCGTGTCTTTCATTTCCTTGTGTCGTTTATTTTGTTGTTTTTGGCATGAATGGCCCTTAATGTGGTGTCACTATGAGTGGGCCATAGAAGCATTGTAGTTTACTACTATTGAAATATCCCGCCATTGTCATCATGTTTCTATGCGCACTACGCCTTGTGGGGTTATTTCAGTGACTAGGAAGGTCCTAAGCCTCTGAATTTAATTTTCTTTTTATGGTTTTTCGTGTTGTAGAGGAGAATCGTATCGCCCTCTCATTTTCGTATCTTTGAGTTGGTCATTGTTTACGCCTTAGCTTTTCCACAGTTATACTATACACAACTAGAAGGCATGTTTCATCAAGCTTTTCAAGTTCGAAAAGGTGACAGCTTAGGAGATTTCCTGTGAGTTTCTCCCATACCGCAACTCTTAAGCTGGGTACTAAGAACTACATAAGCATGATTGCTTTAGTACCATAGGTTAAACTAAAGGGTGTTGCGTTTGTGGCTATCCTATATGCTGTGCGATATGCCTAAAGGGCAGTTGGTAACTTTTGCTCCCAATCATTTCGGCTCACCTCAATTGTTTTGGTCAAGATAGTATAAAGGACTTTATTTGTGCTGTGGCTTGGCCATTGGCTTGGGGATAGTAGGGGAGGATTTCCTATGGGTGACTAGGAATTCTTGTGCTAACAAGAGTTATATCACTTTATTGATAAAGTGTGTGCCATTGTCACTCACTAGCTCAAGAGGGAACCCAAAGCGAGTGATCAATGATTCATAAAGGAATTTAGCTATGGATCTTGCGTCAGCCTTGCGGGTAGCCCTAGCTTCGACCCATTTAGTACAATAGTCCGTGGCTACTATGATGTAACGTACTTAAGTGTATGAGCTACCGAACTAATGGGTCCTACAAAATCCATGCCCCAGTTCTTAAATGGTTTTAAGGACAAAACCAGGTTCAGGGGCATTCTGTCCTTAAATCATGGGATTGCCACTCGTCGTTCATCACATCGTTTGATGTATTCCATAGTGTCTACCATATTAAGGTGGGCCACCATAGCCCTGTTATGAGGATTTTGCAAAGAGCAGTAATGTCTGCTCTACGAAGTGTCCACCTGCACTTCCAGAGTGGGCCTTCTCTAGAAGGAAAACATATTGGTCTTTGGGGACACAACGTCTTATGATTATATCTTTACCTTGCATGTAGAGTTGCCCTGCAATCAACTGGTAAGGGGTAGCTTTTTAATGAGGTGCCTTGCTCAGTTTTTATTGAGGAGTGGGTCAGTAGGTAGGCCATTGGCAAGGAAGTGTGCAATTTCCTCTCCCCATTTGGGAATTAAGCATAACTGGAACAAGGCGGCATCTGGTAAGTCATCATCGACAATCATTGGTGGCTCATCATTTGGGATGTGTGACATATGGTTAGCCAAAACATGTTGTGAGCCCTTCTACACCATTGCCAGTGAAGTCAAACTCGAGAAGAATTAGCTGGTGATTCTACCCAGTGGTACATGGTTTATTTACAAGGTAAAGGAGAGCTTGATGGTCCACAAAGAAAATGAGCCAAAAGATAATGGCAAAACTTTTTAATTTTGTAGACCATCGCTAACCCCTCCCTCTCTATGGTGGTATAGTTTTGTTATGCTTTATTTAGTTGGCAACTACTAGCAAAGCTAATAGGGAAATCTCTATTGTGTTCGCCAGGTTGAGCCAGTACACACCCAATTGCAAAGGCGGAGGCATCGATGTGAACATGAAATATGATGTCCCAATTGGGGGACCTCAAGGCTTTCTTCAGGGTATTATACACATGTTGGCACTCCTCTATCTATTAAAAAATGATTAGAAGTCTATAGAGGGGACGAGCAATGTCGGCGTACATGAAGATAAAACGTCGATAATACCCGACATGTCCCATGAAGCACTAGACTCCTTTGAAAGTGGTCCACGGGGTGGCAACTCAAGAATGAGTCACACCTTGCTGACATTTGTGGTCCGTGTTTTAAGACAATGTGTCCCAAGATGACTTCGTGCCAAACCCAAAATTGGCATTTAAGAGGATTGAGAGAAATGTAGTAGAGTCGGCATCTCTCTAGAACTTTTCGTAAACACTCTAAGTGTGCTTTCCAAGTAGAGTTGACACAGAGGTCATCGATGATTGAAGACTTCAAGGAATTTTCCAAGTAGAGTTGACACAGAGGTCATCAATGAAGACTTCAAGGAATTTTCAAAGATATTGTGCACATTAGGAGTTGGAAGGTGCCTAGGGCATTGGTCAGCCCAAATGGCATGACACGGTATGCATTTGTGCCCCATTAAGTCACAAAGGCTGTTTTATGTTGATCCTTTAGGTCGATTAACACTTGATTGTATCCAGAGAATCCGTTAGGGAAACTGTAGGCTTCCTTTCCTCCAACTCTCTCGAGCACATGCTGTGAGGGTAATGGATAGTGATCTCGTATTGTGGTTGCATTGACCTTTTTGAAGTCTACGCACACTCACACTTTTCCATTCTTTTTGGGGCACTATCACTATGGGTGAAACCCATTCTGTGTGCTCTATCTTGTAGATGAATCTAGCATCTATAATTCTTTCTATTTCCTCCCGAACCATCTTGGAGCATTTGGGGTTTATAGGGTACACCCTTTGCTTTACTAGTCTCACTGCCTCTACAATGGGAATGGTATGTTTAACCACTTCTAGAGGTACACCCTTCATGTCCGTGTACTTCCATGCAAAGCAATCTTGAAATTCTATGAGAAGAGCGACCAGATCTTTTTCTTCTTCATCCTAAGAGGTCTTCCCCTATGTAGATGGGTGTGGGATCCTCACCTAGGCCTGTCAGATTGACTTCTTTAACTTTGGCTAGACCATCATAAGATGTCCCTGGCTCTCCATCATGGGTTCTTTGGGCCGAGTCATATTGTACAAAACAATCGGCCATCTTGAAGGTCCTGAAGTTCTCAGGGACTTGTTTAGTCCCCTCATCTTTAGCGCTTTCTTCTTCTATCATTTTTTAAGCTTATATCACTAACTTTTTGTTGCGTGCCTTGTGCACGGAGCAGCAAAGCTTTTGCAATTTAGGTTGGGATTCAATGGGTTCCTTTAGTATGGAGGTGACTGTATTGACTGGAATGGAGACGTTAGCGAGCTCCTTTTGCCAAACTTGGTTGAAGTATGTGTCCATGTCAATAGCCCCTACATATTTCAGCCAATATGTTTCCAAGTCAATAGGGAAGACATGCGTCTCTTTTTTGAAAAACCCATTGGATTTACTAGTTCTGTGTGAACTGTTGCCTTGTAATGGTTCCTCCCTATTGTCATCAAAAATATCATTTTCTACTTAGAAAAACGGATTTGTGCCAACAGCTAAGTTTTAACAGTCTCTCTCTCACTCTCTCTCTCTCTCTCTCTCTCTCTCTCTCTCTCTCTCTCTCTCTCTCTCTCTCTCTCTCTCTATGGAGCCTTTGCAATCTATGTGTGTAGCCCCTTGTGAAGCTAGAAAATGGAAGGTTGATTTACACATTCGTATTCCTGAAGAGTATGACAGCTCTAAAAAAACCCATCCTACTGATGCACAATCTATCCAAGCTCGTACGATAGCTAAGGAGAAATATGTAGATCTTTGGGTTGATGGGCATCTCTATCCAATTGACCCTCCATTAAGAGAGCAAACCCTCCTTTTCGCGATTTATCATCTTTTATGTAATTTGTTGGTGGAGTGTTAGGATACTGCAGAAGATTGACTACAAATGGAGCTTGGCGAACCCATATTCTCCAATCTCAATTGCAAGCATCACAATTCAGCCTTTTACAATGTCAAGAAGGACTTAAAACATCATCAGATAAAATGAAAGAGATCCTCGCAGAGAATGTGAAGGATGCAAAGATTCAAAGGCTAGAGGAACTTATCAAACGACTCAGAGCAATGCCAAATGGTGTTCGTGAACGCAAAAAGACATTGGATAAGGCTAAGAAAATAAGTTTAGTTAGGTTTTTTTCCCCTAAAAAAAACTATTAATAGTTCCTTCTCTCACGTCATTTTCATTTCACTTTTTTAGAGAGCTTGAGCTCAAGATCTACGTAAGCACCCACATAAGGACACCAGCACATCACCACGTTAGCATAGTCATACATGGATATGGGATGCACCAAGAACACTGCACTTGTTACCATGCCTTCACAAAACACAATGCACGGCACCCAACGACCACATATTGTGGCGACACCACGGAAGAGAGTGACCCCTTGGATTCTAGGACACACCCAATGGGATCACCAAAGTCCCCAACCCTCCTCACACAGCAACACCAACACACACACATGCAGACCCTTCTAGTGGGAGCAAGCGCGTGAAGAAGACTCCACAATGCAGCCACCCCAGAGATCAAGACAGAGAGGCCAATGATGAGTAGTTCGACTGGGTTGGTGAAAACATTCCTACATTGCGCAGCACCATATGGCCAGACGCTACTACCAGGACAGGGTCCCCTACCTACCCGGGAGGAACTTGATACACAGGTACCACAGCAACAGGAGGAGGAGGATTTAGACTATGAGAGAGACCAAGAGGAGGTTCCTGCAAGTGTGCGCAAGCGTAGAAAGGTCAAGATCTTCTAGCTAAGGAAGTCCCAACCTCGCCAATACACCAACACAACACAGAGAGCTCCAAGGAGAAGGATGCGCCAAGGGCATAGGGCTCTACAAGAAATCAAGGGCATAGGGCTCTACAAGAAATCAAGTTTTATCAGAGGAACACTGAGTTGCTGTGATAAGAAGAGCCCCTTTCACTTGCACAGTGAAGGAGATTCTCCAACGATATAGAACAGAGTTCCGTGTGCAAGAGGGATTGCCGTTGAAGAAGCATTGCAAGAAGCCTCTGAGGCTTACCTTGTTGGGCTTTTTGAAGACCCCAACCTCCTTGTAATACATGCAAAGAGGATTACCATATCTGCCAAGGACATGCAACTAGCTCGGTGCATTCAAGGCAAGCGAGACACGATCTAGAGATCTTAGATGTTAACCTTCTTTTTGAAGCAACTCTTTTGTTTCAAACCCCCCTTTGTAACAAGGCTATCTGGCTTTCATTCGTAACCTTCTGATAATTAAAATTTTAAGTTTCTCTTACAATGTCTCGGTGTCATCATGTTTGTTTAACATGGAGTGTCTATCATGTGCCAGTTTGTCACCCAAGGCATCAGAAATGCTCCTGGAGGACTGAGGAAGCTATGCCAGAACAGTGCAAATTTGGCCTCTGCAACGGCGATGTAGGCTCAAAATTTGCACTTCTCCCCTAGCCACTCAGGATCATTTCTGATGCATTTATAATGAAGTTGAGCACACTAATTGTAAGAAACAATAGTTTACAAGATAAAAACACCTTTAATCATGTGTAAAAATACAGTGTTTATCATCCAATGCATCAGAATTGCTCCTGGAGGACTGGGGGAAGCTATGCCAAAACAGTGCGAATTTAGGCTCTACAGCGGGGCGATGCAGGCTCAAAATTCACACTGTTCTGGCACAGCTTCCCTAGCCACTCAAGATCGTTTCTGATGCATTTATAATGAAGTTGAGTACACTAATTGTGAGAAACAATAGTTCATAAGATAAAAACAGCTTTAATCATGTGTAAAATTACATTGTTTGTCATCCAATGCATTAGAATTGCTCCTGGAGGACTGGAGAAGCTATGCCAGAACAGTGCGAATTTAGGCTCTGCACAGCGGCGGTGCAGGCTCAAAATTGGCACTGTTCTGGCACTGCTCCCCGAGCCACTAAGGATCATTTCTAATGCATTTATAATGAAGTTGAGTTGCATCAAAATTACTCCTGAAGGGCTGGGGAAGCTATGCCAAAACAGTGCAAATTTGGGCTTTACAGCAGCGGTGCAGGCTCAAAATTCGCACTGTTTTGGCACTGCTCAAAATTCGCACTATTCTGGCACTGCTCCCCCAGGCTCCCAGGGTCATTTCTGATGCATTTACAAAAACATTGATGGTACAAACTAGAAAAAACAATGATATTCTTGATGAAAATAAGTTTGCAAAAATTGTATTGTATTCATAATAAGAAGTGATACATCATATTTACAAAAGCTTTCTTACAATATTGAGCTTCCTTCTCTTGTTATTGGACACAGAGTGTGCTCAAGGAGTGATTGGGCTATTTCTTGAGGATCCTCTATGTCTATGCTTTTGGCTATACCTATACGAGCAAGAAGCTTACCCCTAAATCCAGGGATTTTTTAATCAGAACTATATATTTGGTGCTCTCTGTGCCATAGAGGTTACACATAGCACCTTAGAGAGGGCTTTCAAAAAGAAGAGAGTGAAGGCAGATTGAGGGGTGTAGTCCCTGTGGATAATGGTGATGCCATCCACAGGAAGCTGACCAAGATAGTGCGCCTTGGCCTGGTCTCCGCTGCCTCTCCTAGCAAATGCGTCGATTTCAACCGTGTTCTGCAATCAAAGGAAAAATCAAAATATTTTCCTATACATAATTAAAAATGTTTCTAAGTTGTAAAAGGTCGATTATTACCTCTTGCTCAATGTCTTCTTTTGCCAAAATGCTGGTGGGGACGGAGAGGTCAATCGAGGACTTAGCCTCATCCTTTTTAGGTGCTTTGGTCTCCTCCATCACTCCAGCAGCAAGAGTATCCTTTTCAGCCTCTAGCTTGTCTTGTAAGGTTGTGAATTCCTCCTCTGGAACTAGGGCTTGCTCCGCGGTCTCAACCACAGTTTCCTTGACCAAAGCAACTGTCTCTGCGATAGATTCTCCAAGGGGTAATATAACACTATCTAGGTGAGGACCGAGGTTGGACGTATCAAGGTCCACCTCACATTGTGTGCATATAATGCCCAAGCATTCATCCATTCTCAAGCCAGCGGCATTTTCAAGGTCATGAAGAAATAAGTATTCTTCACCTTCCACCACAATGGTGCTCAAGAGATTGATCTCAAGCTCTGGCAGCACCTTGCTCTCCTCGTGTGGGGAAGATGGCCCCGCATCTTCTACTACAATGGGCTGTTCAGCTATAGATTGTGCACCCTCTGGAAAGTGCTTTGATGCAAGTTGCTCTTCCACACCAGCACTCATTCCTACTGCCTTCACTTCCTTGTCATCCCTCAAATACCCTGCCAACTGCAATACAGGCATCTCTACCTCCTCATCTGAATCCTCATCTTGCTGATGAAGAACGCAAAAGTGGCGAGCCATGAGAGGAACCTAGTTCCTACATTACCCTTCCCTAACCTCTTCACCTCCTGCGGGGATGCAGATGTCAATAAAGCGTTCAAGGCGCTGGATGTAGGGGCGGGCATATTGTTGAATGTACTTAAGCAGCTCAACAGGCACCCATCAATCATTGGGGAAAGCACAACATCTAGTGCATTTGTGCTCACATTTCGGTCACGTGGAAATACATGCTTTATTTGCTTTCCAAATTGGCATGCTTCACATGTTTTCTGCATACCTTCAACTTTAAACTTTAGCAGCCCTGTCACAATTCCTTTAGTCTGCATAGACTTCATTCTCTGCACATTCACATGTCCAATTCTTTTATGCCAAATGTCTGTGTCTACAACAATTCCTAAACCATTTGCAAACATCGCAACACTCACTTCACGCATGTTTACATTCAATGTAAACATTCTACCCACTCTGTTGCCTTTTGCAACCAACCTGCACTTGTCTTTAAAGTCTTCAACATAACAACCATCAGGGTTAAACCGAACCTGCAAACCCTGATCAATCATCTAACTAAAACCGGGGAGCCAAGTATTTCTCCATGTATGCAATCTGCATCTCATAATGTTGGGATGCAAGGGCGAGTGACTTTTCAAAGTCGACTTCACGAGCGAACATGACAAAGAGCTTGCTCTTGCCCGCCCACGGGGTGGTGGAGAGGAACTCACAAAAGTTGTCAAAGTGGGTAGCCATATGAATCCAAACAGATAGTGTGAGCTCGTGCTTGGTTTCTATCGTGTGAAAATGAGAAAGAAGGCACCTTTGGCTATTTATAGTTAAAATTGAAAGTTTGCCCTTTTCACACTAGATCACTAAACAAAAAAATCACAGTTTGCAAGATTTCAATTAAATAAAGATTGGTTAAAAAAGAGCCTGCTACAAAATTACAAGCATGTCATCTAATCTAAAATTGTTATAATGTCTTCATTTTTTGCCCCTCTTGTGACATTTACTTCATGTTGTCATTGCCTTTGCCTCGATCCTGAAACTCTTGCCCCTCATGTGCATCAGAACAGAGACTATTTTCCCATATACCCAGTTCATCTTCAAGCTCTTCCACATGCCTACTATGTGTTGGTAGGGCTATGCACCTTGCTGCTGAAAATTCAAGGTCCCCCATTTGCCATGATTCTGAGACCATGGTTGTCCCCTCCTTATGCTTCCCAATCTGTAAAAATATAGAAAGTGGCACAATAACTAGAAAGTGTAAGGGTTAATTCTAGACATGGAGTGGAATCACATATATCTTTCTTCTCATCAACTTGAAACTTGACTCTTCCACATTGTCAAAGCCCATGATGCTAAAGTGTTGACGCAGGTCTGCTAGGCTCCAATGCTTGCTTACTGCCACTCGCTCAATCCATCCATTTTGCATCATCACAGCTAACTCAATAGGCACAATTTCTTCTTCTGATGCTTAAGTGGGATCCATGTCCCGTGCTTTTGCATCCATCTTTGATAGTGTAGACGCATGTACAAAATAGAGTGTGCCTTCAAGAACTTGAAAGACACTGTAGAATCTACTACATTGCACTTGTACATACACATCACCTTGATGTGACCCCTCATTAACCTCCCAACCCTCTCCTAGTAATCCTTGAATAAGGGCAGACCGTACCTCCTTACAAATATACATTGTTTTTGTTTGGTGCATTGGCATGGAATTGAACATGTGCACAAAAACATGTAAAGGACAAAACCAATTTAGCCCTACTGACCTAGATGCCTTTGAAAACTTGAGTGATGTCTTGATATCACTTACCATCTTAAACTTTAAGCATAAGATGGTCCAAGCTCAGGTTTGGGCCATTCGAGATTGTTTTAAGAGGGGGGTTGGGGATCTCTTCTAGCTTGCCAAATAAACCTGGTTTTTTATCTACAAAATATGAGTGAGAAAAGAAAAAGATATTGTTTTGTACAAGATCACTTGGGCTTTGAGATACAAACATTGCCTCTCCAATGGATGCATGCATAACATAGAAAACACTAGTGAGGCTTTGGAGTGGTTGTTCCTCAACATAATTAGAGGGGAAAATATCTGCAGAGAGAAACATAAGAAAATGGAGAATCATAAGAAAATTTGAAACAAAAAATCCAATATTAGCATGTTAAAGTTGTGTTTATGTTACATTGACAATTTGAAGGAAACCTTGGTCGTTGGCCTTGAATGTACAGGTCTCCAAGGGTATACACATGTTGCACTATGGCAACAGTCCTTCCTTCTCTTAGTATGCTTGAAGCCTTGTAGCCGCCCCTTCCAATGATGTAGCATATTTCCCAGTTGATGCACTCGATGTGTTCCCTTACAGCTTGGCTGCATGTAGACCCAAGCCCCAACCCTGAATCTTGTTGGAGCCCAAACTCCATTCTCATCTCTTGTATTATGCAGCACAAGCTCTTCCACCTTGTCCTAGGTCTTCTCACATTACTGGAAGAGGCCATGGTGGTAAGAAAAGAGAAGAAGGGAAAAGAAAAGCTTGTTTTACAACAGAGGAGTGGAGAGGAGAGAAAGTTCAGGGTTTTCAGTGCAGCAATAGAAAGCTTAAAAGAGGGTTAGAGTTTGAGAATAGGCTTCCTGAATCTAGAGTAGACTAAAGAGGGATAGAGTTTCTGCAGCAATGGAGAGGGAGGGAGCTTGAGAAGGAGGGAGAGCTTGAGAGGGATGGAGTTTTTGCAGCAACAACAATGGAAAGCTTAGAAAAGGAAGAAAGAGGGAGAGAGAGCTTGAGAATTAGAGAGCTTGACAAGGAGGGAGAGCTTGAGAGGTATGGAGATTCTGCAGCAATGGAGAGCTTAGAAGAGGAAGAAAGAGGTTCAAAATAAGCTTTCCAAACCTAGAGTATGTTGGGAAGTTTGAGAGGGAAACACACTTTTGGGAAAAAATTGAAAATTTTCAATTTTTAGGGTTTTTAATCTGCACGATTCTAGGTGGGGGGACCTCTAAGTTTGGGCCCAACAGGTAGGGGGACAAGAGTAGTAATTAGGCCCCATTAGCAAGCCAAAGCCTAGGCCCCCTAGGGTCAAAGAAGTAAAAAATGTGCACCCAGCCCTCTTCCTATTAGTCCATTCCTAATCAAAAGTTAATCCAAGAGGCTCTCTTTGGGTCCAAAAAATTCCTAATGGCTTCAAGGTATGTTGTTTGAGGCTCATCCTCAAGTTGATCCTGATAGTCTCTGACCAACTTTTGAGCCGCCTTTAGCCTTTCCTTCTCTAGAATGGGGTTAGGATATTCAGCTAACTTTCGGGGTAACTATTTGGGGGTCTATATGTCCTCTAATGAGAGGGGTTGAAGGTAGTACTTTCTCCCCTTTAGACCAGGGGTTGACTCATTGGTGGTTGTTCCCTCCTTGGACCCACTCTTTATGTCATGCGGCTATCCCTCTTGCCTATCTTTGTGGCCTTCTTTTTTCATGAGAGCCTTGTCACATGTGCTTGTTCCGGGACTTCCTTATGGGATAGAACTTTTGCGTGTCTAGGGTGTCCTTGATTTTGCGAGGTTGATGCCTCAGTTGTAGCAACGTGAGCTACGGCGCTTCTTCTACTTTGCATTGTGGTAACTGCATTAAGAGGGACCGTTATGGATGAAGCAATCTCGCACAGTTAGCAAATTAATGCTGGTGCTAAGATTAGTTTCATGTGTTTTCCCCATTGTGCTAGTTCTTAGTGGACAGTCCTTGTTGTAAATGTGGTCCATTCCACACCCCATGCATAAGGAAGTTAAGGTGGAGGTACTCACAGGAGTACTAGCCATCCCCTTTTTTACCAGACACTCAGCTACTCGGTGAGGTCCTGCATAGTGATAGCATTGCATGGGTGGTTATTTGGCCATGTTATTCAAGTCTCGTCCATGGAGTTGGGGTTGCTAGGTACACAGGGTACATCTAGTCTCCCTCCATCACATACTGACTTGGGATTTGGGAGGGTGGACTGTTTGATTCAAAGGGCTCGAAGGTGGTCCCTTCAGCAATCTCCCCCTCATCACCCTCTTCTCGAAGATTTCAGTTAAAGTTAACTGACAAACAAGAGTGATTCAAGGTAGTGGGGGTGTGGTGGTAGTATAGGGGGTGGTAAGGACACTTTGGGTTCCCTAAGAATTCCTCTCTAAGAGCCACTTCATGGCCTGTTTGAGGTGCATTATGCAGTGTTGGTGCTGGCAAGGCCAGTAGTTGTCTAGGATTTGTTGGCAAGGCTTGGGGTAGGGCTCGGGCTTGAACAGCTCTTTGATAGTAGTAACAATTTATGGTTTCATGATTGCCCCATCTTTGGCAATAAGCACAGTAGAGAGTGGGATAGGTTCTTAGATGTGGACACTCCATTCTAGTATGGTTACCTAGATAAATCGGGCACCATACTAACTCCCTCTTTGGGTAAAGATGGGTTTGGCCCACTCAATCCCATCCTTGGCTTGTTCTCCAATGTTGGGTCATTTGTTGCATATCAAGGCTGCCAATGTGTTGTCTTAAGGAGGAATCTTTCCCTTTCCCTTCAGATCTTGTGCTGGTAGTTTTGAAAGATGTCTCAAATGTGCCCTCATGTAGTTCTCAGGAAGGAGTTTCCTTGAAATTATCCTCAAAGTCCATAGCAGTCATGCAGCATTGCTCAAAGGAGGTAGCTCAAAGGAGGTGTGGGCTAGAGCGTATAAGGATTTGTGCAAGGGTACATCTTCAAGGCCCTCGAGGAACCTCCCAATCACCCTTTCATCAGAGAACTTATATCTATTGTTTACAATGGGAGTGGAGGTATCTCACCCGGTTGATTTAGTCCCGTCTGGATTTTACGTTGTATAGTTGTTCAATTGGGCTCCATCGGGTTCCTTGTCATGAGAGTATCCCACTTTGAAAGCCTCTTTCAAGGCTTCAAAGGTGGCCTTATCCTCTACCTTGATCAAAACCACTCTCTGGCTTTACCATCTAGGGTGAGGCAAAAGGCACTCACCTAAACCTGGTCATCCACGTGGATAAACGCCTCACAGATCTGATTGAACATTTTTGAATGTGGTATGGAGTCTCCAGTTCCATCGAACTTGGTGATTAACTTGGAAATGTGGGTTGGTTTGTTTCGCTCTTGTCTTGGCGCTTGTGCAGGCTAAACTGGTGCTAACAGTGTTATTCTAGCATCTACCCCCCTCCCTATTTTCATGGCTATCCTCAACATTTTCGTGTTAAGCCTACCATAGCCAGGGCTGGGCTAGGATAGGCAAGGGAGATAGGCAGGGGAGATAGGCCGAGTAAATAGTATACCATTGGGGGTCCTTGTTTGAAAGGAGGACCGATTTTTCCTTCATAGGGTCCCATATGGTATCCAGGGTATATCCCGCAAGGCGAGTATTGTTGGTACTTGGTGCGGCGGGTTGATAGGATTGTGTAGGGTAGGCTCCCACCCTAGAGAGAAGGCTCCTAACCTAGGTTTGGTATAGGCCTATAGTCTTAGTATGAGTTAGCCATTCTAGTGGTTGGCATGGCCCCCCAAACTAGGATTAGTCTGGGTTTGGATACCCTCGCTTTTCCCTATCTCTGGCATGAAATATAGAGGTGGCATGGCCTCCCTCTCTGGTTGGCGTTCCATGCCCCTGTCCCTGGGAATGGATTGTATCGAGTGTACGCTTGCTGGGTCAGGCAGATCTCCTAAATGCGCAGGGACAACGTGTCTTCTGACAGCCACCCCCTAATATTCTCCTAACTGTACAATTGTACCCTTTTGTACTTCAATGCTCTTTATAAATGCACTTTATTCTCTTTGAATGCACACTGCCCATATTTATGAAGCAAATTTGAAAAGATCTTCCCAAAAGGAAGGAACGACCATGGCTCTGAGAAGTGAACGGGCGTACGCTTCTTAGAAGACAGGCAAAGCCAAAAAACACGCCAAACCTCCTCTTGAAATCTCTGAGATTTTGGGTTTTTCTTGATGATTTTTTGTGTTTTCTTTTTGTGGGTGGCTTGAGCTAAGCTTAAGCTACCCAATGGTACCTAGAATGCTTAACAAAACCTATTTAATTAAGACTAATTAAGGTATTAAGCTACTTATGAAAGTTTTAACAAATGTTGAAGGGAACAAAGATTCATGGACTTCAAGAGCAAAATTAGGCACGTACTTGTGTCTCCTGCTTTTGATGAATACTTGTTAAATTTGCAGCAATGTGATGAGCTATGGTGGATCAAATACTAGAATCAACATCATTAACAAAGAGATCAGATAATAATTAAGATGTGATTAGTGAGCAATTAACTAATACCTTAATGTAGGCATAGGTAATCAAAAACCAGCAAATTCTCATTAGGCCAATGCCTCAATTTATAGAGTTTACATCCAAGCATCCAATCCCATTGATTTCTCCTTGATTCACTCCACCTCTTTTGCTTGATTCACTCCATCTCTTTTACTTGATTCTCTCCACCTCTTCCCAGAATATCTCCACACCTCCTAAATCTCCTCATGCTACCCTTTATTCTCTCCCAGTAGATACTTCTCACCTTTTCACAAGTTCTCTCACATTTACAGATTCTCTTTTACAGCCTCTTGCTCTAAGGGCTTGTTCCTGCACACACCCTATTCACTTGTATATTTCAACACCTCCCCTCAAGTGAATACTCCTAGCACACCTGGACCCTATACCAAGTTTCCCTCTTACTTTATAGTCCGCGACCAGTGCCTATCACACCTCCCCTCAAGTGAATAATCCTAGCACACCTGGCCCCTATACCAAGTTTCCCTCTTACTTGATAGTCTGTGACGAGTGCCTCAAGTCCCTAAACTCATAGTCCTTGACATTCTCTCTCTCTATGTGTCCAAGGCTACTACGAGTGCCCATGACCTTGACTAAAGTGCTCACACATACATCTAACACATGGCCTACATCATCGGTGGCTCAAAGGTGGTTTTACTCTGTTGGGGCAAGTTACATTGGGTTGTGGGGTTTTTTTTCTCTCTCTCTCTCTCTCAGAGATTTTCATATGGCTCCTCACTTCTTGGAGCCTCAGATCTTCTCTTGTCTTCAGTCTTCTTGTCGTGGTGGTAGCTTCTCTTCACGCGTCCATGTCTTCCTCTTCTTTCAGTCTTCTTGTTGTCCCAGCTTCTCTTCACGCGTCCATGTCTTCCTTTAATGCTTCCTCTAGCTCTTCTTCTCGGCGTTGATCCTCCTCTTGGAAAGAGATGTTCTTCTTCTTTCATGGCTGGGGCCATGAGCATGACCATCAGCTCTTGCTCCATGTGAGCAACATGTTTTAATGTATTGTTGACATTTCTTTTGAGCTTTTGATGTTTATCTTGTGTCATTATGCAATGCAAACCCAAATCTATGCGGGAGGTCTTGCCTCTTGCCTTATTCTGGAGAAGGGTAGTGTTTAATCCCATTTTTAATGATGTAATGTGCCCAATACATAATGCATATAGCATTCATTCTTATGTACATTCCCAAATGCAACTCTGGCTGTGAATAACATGAATATGTGTGTGGGTTAAATGCAAGATGATGATTACCACAAATTTATCAGCATAATTTTACAAGAAATTACATTAAACCAAGATGATGATTACAACAAATTTATCAGCATAATTTTACAAGAAATTACATTAAACCAAGGGTAACAAATCTATACGGAATGATTGGAGTGTCAAACCATCTCCGAATTTCAATATGAAGTTATAGGGATCTGTATCAGATACCTAATGGTTAATTTGAACCCTCAATTACACCAAAAAATAGTGATTAGTATTGATTAATCACTAATTAACAAATTAATCCTCTATTTTGTGTGCAAAAAATAGAGTATGCAGGGAGTCCAGATCTAAGGCCTTAGAGTTCAAATGAGCTCAAATCCTTTCAAGGCCATCAAAAGCAATTAGTCTAGTAGAGGATTAAGCCAAGAAACACAAGATTTGACCAAACATTGAATGCTAATCTCTGTTTTACCAAAGTCACCTGCACATTTGATGAAGAGCTTGGATCTCACTGTAGACTTGATCAAATCAAAATCTGTCTTCACCAGCTTGTAGAGCACCCTTGAAAACCCCTAGGGCCAAGAGGAATTAGAGCCATTCCATCTGGTGTAGACAAGATCTCATTTTTTCCTCAAAAAAAAGGCACTTGTAGATTCGCGATTTTCGCAGCTTGCGTTGGCGGTTTGCTTGTTTCTCTTGATGGGCTGAAGCACAAGGCTTGTGGGTATGTGTGGCTAAAGTGGTTTGAGCCAATTTTATGTATGAAGGGAGAGAGAGCTCCTCCACTAGCTAGGGGTGCAGAGACTACTTGAAAAAGCGGTTAAAAACTTAATTATTTACTGATCCTAATTAGCTAAGTGATTAGCAAGATAATGGGCTCATAAGATTGATGGATTCTATGTTAAATTTGCAACAATGTGATGAGATATGGTGGATCAAATGCTAGAATCAACATCATTAGCCAAATACATTACATGATAATTAAGACATGATTAGTGAGCAATTAACTGATAGCTTAATGTAGGCATGGTTAATCAAAAACCAGCAAATTATCATTAGGCCAATGCCTCAATTTATAGAGTTTACATCCAAGCATCCAATCCCACTGATTTCTCCTTGATTCACTCCACCTCTTTTGCTTGATTCTCTCCACCTCTTCCCAGAATATCTCCACACCTCCTAAATCTCTTCATGCTACCCTTTATTCTCTCCCAGTAAATACTTCTTACCTTTTCACAGGTTCTCTCACATTTACAGATTCTCTTTTACAGCCTCTTGCTAAGGGCTTGTTCCCGCACACACACCCTATTCACTTGTATATTTCAACAATACTCCCAAGCTCCTTATGCTCCATTGAACTCCATTTGTTGAGGAAAACAAGATCAAACAAACAAAAAAACATACCAAAACATAAAACTACCGGTGGGTTTGCATTATTCCAACCGGGCTATGCAATGACTCTAGCAAGTGAAAGAGTGTGGAGGTCCCTAAGCTAAATGCCTATCCCTAGAAGCAGTGCCAAAGATGTTAAACAAATCAACATGCTACCTTGCACAAGAGAGGGAGAGAAGAAGAGAAGGAAGACCATGCAAGATTCGGTTAGGGAACTAGACAATAGCCAACCCTAATGAGGGTTAAGTCCCCTATGTGAGGCCACTAGATGCTCACTCCACCTCCACTTGTGTTACTCACATGGAGCTTCCACAAGCTAGGTAGAGAGCAAAGAGGAAGGGAGCTATGGAGAGCTCAACCTCTACTCCATGCCTTTGTGTGTGCAAGAGTGATCTCAAGAAGAAGACAAGATGAGGGAAAAAAGGAAGTAAGGCAAGAACCATCACCTACATGCACACAACCACCATCAAGCATGCAAGCATCAACAAACACAAGCCTACAACCATAGCCACAAGAGAGTGAGAAAGAGAGAGAAGGCAAAACTCAATTGTGGGATTGTCCCTTTTCATATTTCCTAAGTCACTTATATATACATGAGCTCACTTTTTACAATGGCCGGCCTGCCCATTTAACAATTGGGGGCCCAAGACTAATTTCCTAGCTCTATTTCCACCTAGGCTTATTCCTGTGGGGGTGGCGGCTCGCATTACACAAGTCGTAAGCTCGATCATCCCATATATCTTTTACATGAAGCGCTTCGCGCAGTTACATATTAATGAGTTACAAGAAGCGTAACCATGCTGAAAAATAATGTTAACTAGTGTGGTTAACAAGAGGAACCTGTTTCCTTTGAGAAAGTAGGAAAGGGTTATTGGATGCATGCCATATAGGATGAGTATGACTCAATCCTCAAAATTGGCACTTAGTATTTGGTAAATGTTTCCTTTGGTAAAAGGCCATTGGTATATGAAGTGGGTTTATAAGCTTAAGCATATAGTTAGTAGCATTGTCCACCACTACTAGCAAGGAAAGGATTGTTGCAAAGTGTTTATGCTTAGAATAAAGGCATAAATTGAAACCTTTATCGCCACATCTCGTATGACTACAATCCGGTGTATTATTGGATTGATAGCACATCATAGATGGACTCTACATCAGTTAGATATCAAGGGTGCCTTCTTGAATGGTAATTTTTGTATGAGGTCTATGTATCTCAGCCTCATGGTTTTATTGAGAAGGAATAGGAGTCTAAAGTATGCAGGTTAAGAAAAGCTTTATGTAGCCTTAAGTAGGCTCCTAGAGCATGGTATGAGAAGATAAATGTATACTTGGCTGCAAATGGTTTTTGCAATAGTCCAACATAAAGTAACCTCTATGTAAAGAGAAGTAAGAATTATTTTTTGGTCATGATTTTATACATTGATGACATGCTGCTCATATGCCCTAATGAGGATAACATTGCATCCTTTAAGGTTGAATTATGTGTGTCATTTGAGATGAAAAATTTGGGCTCCTTACATTATTATTTGGACATGCAGTTTATGCAACGTGATGATGGTATTCTGATGTTGCAATCAAAGTACGTGGTTTGGTCGAAGAATGCAATTCTCTTGCTACACTAGTAGAGACAAGTGCTAGGCTCGATCTCTCCAGGATACATGTGAACCATTTAATGCATCACTTTATCAATAGGTTATTGGGTGCCTCATCTATTGTTATATGCACATTATGTGTGTATATACTAGGAGGCTAACCCACATTAGGCTTGTAAGCATGGGAGCATGGAAACAAGCTCTAGTGGAGCATGGGTTAGGACTAACCTTAAGGGTTAAGGTTAGGGTCAGGCATCCAAGGGTCACACATGGGAAATGGAGAGTCAAGAGTCGCTTGAGGGTCCTCCTATATAATAGGGGCATGGGACACACTCAAGGAAAGCTGAGGCTATGTTATCTTGAGGCTAGGTTATGATATGATGTTCTCTTGTATAGAGGATTATATCTACTCACCTATCATTTCACACTATAGCTACATGCTACTGGATTGGAGTTATACCTCTTGATGGTATGGGACATCAAGGTAAAGGTATGATGTACTTCATTATAATTCATGTGTGCATCCCTTAGGCCTGGGTTTTAATAGTGGTATCAGAGCGATCTCTAGTTAATTGTTGTTATTTTTTCTTTCTTATTGTAATTTTTGGCATTTTGAAGTAAATTTTAATATTTACTAAATAAAAATATTATTTTGTTGATTTGTGTTGATGATTATCACATGGATCATCAATATGGCGGTTGGAACACATGTTTCTTCTTTTCAATGGACGAATCGACATTGCGGGGGAATTCCGTGAGTTTAATGCTACTTTTTTCTATTTTTTGTGGTTTAAAATAAGTATTAATAAAAAAATTTACCAAAATACCACATATTTTATTATGGATATTTTTGGTAGAATAAATTCCTTGATTTTCTACAATTTTTAGTAATTTTTTCCTAATTACTTAGAAATTTTTAGAAAATGTATTTTTAATGCATTTTTGCAGGTTTTTCGCGCATATTCTTTCGATTTTCTATCTAGATTCTGCTGAAATGTAGTGTGGGTCAGTAAATTGATGCATGGAATGCTCTCCCATGTGCGTGGGACACTCTTCGCCTCTGAATTCTAAAATTTTCTTCTTTTTTCCTCTCTCGCGTGTGAACGTCTCTTAATAGGCATAATTTGATTAAATATTAATCGTAATTAAACTTGAATTATGATTAATGGGAGTTTAATTAAATGGTTAATCCTCCTCTCTGATCACATAGAAGGAGGGGGTGGAGAGAGAAAGTTTCTGGTTGGAGAAGGAGGGGAGAAGAGAGGAGAGAGGAGAGGGGAATCTCCTCCTCCCTCTCTATCTTGATGCGCAGTGCACGGGGGGGGGGGGGGGGGGGGAGGTTGTTCACTGCAGGCGGGCGAAAATCGCCACCCCCCCTTAAAAAATTTCATAAGCTTTTTATTAAAGCTTAAAAAAAGAAGCGTTATTTTTTAGTTTTAAAAAATATATAAAAAAGAGTTTCCAAAAAAAAGCTTTTCAAAGCTTGGAAAAAAGCTTCTTTTTTTTAAGAAGAAAATACGAAATTTGAGAAAAACTTTCTCTGGATTTTTCTAAAATTCTCTCTTGGAGTCTTTTAACTTTCTATCTCTTGGGAAACCTATTGGCTTTCCGAATTCTAGGAAACCTATTGGCTTTCCGAATTCTAGAAATCTTTTGACCTTTCGGATTCCAGAAACTTTTGCCCTTTCACATTCCTTTTTTTTTTTATCTTTTCATTTTCCCAAAATTGTTGGCTTTCCGTATTCCGGAAAAACCATTGGAATTCTGAAATTTTTTGACCGTTCGTATTCTTATACGTTCGGGGTAAATTAAAAATTTTAAAAATTTCTTAAAAATTAGTGAAAAATTAGACAAAGGTTATTTTAAATTTTTGAAAAATATGGAGTTGGTGATTTGCATGTGGTGTGTCCATTCGAGCGTCTGTGACCATTCAAATTTCTTTTAAAATATATTTTTTGACTTAGAAAATTAAAAAATCCATTAAAATTATAAATTTTCATTGGATTTGAGAATAGTGGAGTGGAATTAAAAATTTCATGAACGATGGGATTCTCACGAAAAATTAGGTATATTCTAGAATTTATTTTTAGAAATCCTAGAAATTGATATTTTAAAATATCAATGGTATTTTGATAAATTTAAATGCTAAATTTTTTTGAAAAAATATAGGTTTGGAATGCCATAAGATAGGTTTGGTGGAATTCAAAATTAGCATATTTTGAGGCCCTATAAAATTAGAAAAATTTTTAAAAAAATCATGATAATTCTTTTTCTCGAGAATTTAATATTTTCGAGAGTTATTTAATGTTGAAGTACGTTTTCTCGTACTGACATTAGATAGATGCGGGTTATTCGCACATTATTAATACGATTATACCTCATATTAGTAGATATTTATGTTTGGATTATTTTTGAACGATATTTTCATGATTTTTTACCATTGTTTAGTCATTCTTTTTGGACATGTTCCATACTTTTGATGGCTATAATTTGCATTCAAAGTGTGTCACCTTTGACACTTGTCCATGATAATTTATTTTGCACTTGTTTAAGTGTGGTCTATGCTTAATTTCTTAAGCCTAAGATAAATTCTATCAAGTGTGGGTACATCGGCCGCCGATGGACACCTAGTTCCTGTTATTATAATGCCATGTTTTCTTACTTTATTCCAAATGGTTTACAACGAGGAAATTACTTTGAGTATGAATTCCTCTGATCATTCGCAGTTTGATGGGCAAACAGAGTGTATGAATCAGATTGTAGAGGATATACTTCGTGTATATGTCTCTGGAAAAGCATCAAATTGAAAAAATTATCTTCCAATGATGGAATTTGCCTATAACAGTTCTAAACATACGGCTATTGGTTTAGTTCGTTCATGCTTATGTATGGGTATCAACCCAGGGTACCTATTGATGTCGATCTTAATAAGGACATCGACCTTGATGCATCGAGAGATTTCTTGCGTGATATGCAGGAAATGCTAACCGAAGCTCGGGATTCTATCAAGAGCGCTCAAGATAGGGCACGATTTTATGCTGATAGGGGAAGCTCGTCTTGGTCTTTTGAACCAAGAGCGTTGGTTTATTTTAATGTTCCTAAAGATTCTCAGGCTTTGTCAATAGAAAAATGCTTGAATTTTATCTCCTAGATATTGTGGTCTATTTCGAGTTATACATCGGATTAGCACGGTTGCGTATCATAACGAAAACTACCTTCAATTGTTAGAGTTCATCCAGTCTTTCATATCGATAGATTGAAGGGAAACTCGGAGGTGAGGATAACACAGTTACTCCTCAAGAACTCATTAAAGTTGAAGATTGAAAACTACCTTCAATTGTTAGAGTTCATCCAGTCTTTCATATCGATAGATTGAAGGGAAACTCAGAGGTGAGGATAACACAGTTACTCCTCAAGAACTCATTAAAGTTGAAGATTTATCCTATGTTCCACACATGAACCTGATAAGGTACTTGAATTCAGGGAAAGGAATCTTTGTAGTTGACTAATCCCTAAGGTTAAATTTAGATGAAAAGATAGGAAAATAGAGGATTTGACTTGGGAGTTGGTTGAGATTGTTCAGCACAATTCCTCAAGAACTCATTAAAGTTGAAGATTTATCCTATGTTCCACACATGAACCTGATAAGGTACTTGAATTCAGGGAAAGGAATCTTTGTAGTTGACTAATCCCTAAGGTTAAATTTAGATGAAAAGATAGGAAAATAGAGGATTTGACTTGGGAGTTGGTTGAGATTGTTCAGCACAATTCTCCTTCTTTTCATTGCAAGAGTGCAATGTTTTGAGAGAGGGGAAGTATATTATATGCACATTATGTGTATATATACTAGGAGGCTAACCCACATTAGGCTTGTAAGCATGGGAGAATGGGAACAAGCTCTAGTGGAGCATGGGTTAGGACTAACCTTAAGGATTAAGGTTAGGGTCAGGCATCCAAGGGTCACACATGGGAAATGGAGAGTCAAGAGTCACTTGTTGAGAGTCCTCCTATATAATAGGGGCATGGAACACACTCAAGGCAGGCTAAGGCTATGTTATCTTGAGGCTAGGTTATGATATGATATTCTCTTATATAAAGAATTATATCTACTCACCTATCATTTCACACTATAGCTACATGCTACTGGATTAGAGTTATAGCTCTTGATGGTATGGGACATCAAGGTAAAGGTATGATGTACTTCATTATTTCATGTGTACATCCCTTGGACTCGAGGGTGGTCGGGTGGATGAGATTATGCCTGACTAATGCATGTTTATGCATAACAATTATCTAGAGAGATCTTAGGGTTTAACATCTATCTATACAATATAAGGCCAAACATTCAATCTGGGGTCTCTCAATTGAGTAGGTTTATGTAGAGTCCTGGAAGAAGGTTGCCAAGCAAGTATCCGACACTTCCCTTGGGCTATTCTATGCTAAGGGGGGCGATATTCAGCTGCATGCTTTTAGTAACTCCAATTTGGCTAGATATTATGACGAGTGTTGAAATATCGAGCTCAACTAGTGCGGATATTGGTAACACGCAAGGATGATAGCTCCACACTTAACGCCATTGGCATGGGTGGTGAGATTATCGTTGATATGCTACCAATGGATGACAAGCTGTGTTACAACCACATTTGGATCACTAGAGTATGGCATAGTTAAAGCGTCAACTCATATAGTCAGGTTCACACTATGGGTCGACCTTTGTATGTTACAATAAGAGAGTACTTTCCCTCATAGGATGTATTCTTTGTTTAAATTAGATGATTATGGTGGATTGAAAACACAGCTAACCATGAGCATGATAAAAGAGAAAAATGTGTATAATTCAATTGATGAGAGTATCCTTTAAATAGGCTAGGGTAGAAGCCTTGAGATACATAAGCAGTGATGTCATCATCTCCACATGGGTAGTAAGCTATATTCTAGGTTATGGAATATCCACATGCCCAATTGCATGAGGCACCTTCTTCTAGTTGATACCTTTACCTATTTGCTACTTTTTGCCAATCTTAAATACTCTTTTACAACCATTCAAGCACATGAACCAAGGTCTATGGTGTCTATGACAAAAAACCATACCCAATGTCCATTCAAGCAATGATTGGAGATGTCCAAAGAAAAAGCCTTTACAAAATAATAAAAACTAAACATAAAAATTACAAAGATGAAATCAGAGCGTGAGTCCCCATTTCCATACAACTGCATGTTACATAATAAAAACTCCAAGAAATTCATGGCTTGGCAACATCATAATAAAAAGGTTTAGATTTTTGCTTCTTAACCTTTTTCTTGATTATTTTCTTTATATTAGTTTTCACCATTTTGTTGACATCTTCAACAACCTCTTTGCACCTTCGAGACATTGGTGTGACATAGGCATTTAGGCAAACATCCATCGCATAAGCTCAAAATATGTATGCTTCACAAAGTTGCATCAATGTGCGTATGAACTTCTCTTATCAAAGAGCATGTGCCTCTAGAAAATAAAGATTAAAAAATAAATTTTAATGAAAACTTGCTCAATATGGCAAGTGTGGCACATAGATGGCTCTGGTGCTGATGACGTCGATGAGCACAGTTGACTTGGACTGACGTGGATGCTTGCAGGACGCACACCGAGGGAGTGGCTAGACATTGGGCGACACCTCCCTATCCCTTGCGCCCCCAATGAGCAGATAAATACTATCACACTGACCCTTCCAAAAAATGCCCCCAAAAAAGGTTGCATATTCAAGAGATCTAATCAATTCACAAGTAATCGAGCCAAGGCCCTTTGCACCAAGGAAGGAACTGAAAGAGTGCACAGAGCGGAAGCAAAGGAGCACTAGAGTGTGCTGAATAGAGAGTGCAAGAGAGAGAGAGAGAGAGAGATATGAAGCAACTATGTTGAATATACTGAAGCAAAACAGTCCCAAGCAAGAGACACAGATAGTCTCATAAGTGAGGGAGCAAAATATGTACAAGACTGAATGAATAGTGAGAGGCCAATCCCACCTATTTATAGGTGAGGAGGGCTGGCCAACTGGAGTTGAATATGCTGGCCGACTGGGAAAATACCAAACATGCTGGGAAAAATCCCAAAAAAATATGTAAAATAGGGGTGGCCAACCCACAATCAAGGGCCATACAAAAGGGACTAAAAGGACACCAGAAATGGGCAGAAACTAGGGATGAATGTGCTAACACCCCGAGAACCCGAAGAAGTCGTCCTCTATCAAAGACAAGAATGCAGCAACAACAGGTACCAGGAAAGCTCCACAAGCAATCTCCACACCAACTCAGCTACAAAAGCAACAGAACAAGCTACCAAGTACACTGTTCTTCTAGAAAAAAACAACCATGAAGGTTGCGTCATGCTGCTCCAAATATCGGTGCCAAACCCAAATGTAAACACAATGTTATAGGAATCCCTAGAAGCCTGTAGCTCCAAGAAGATAATACCCTAAAAAGAAAGAGTCCATCTGCTCCAACTCTGTACCAAGAGTAGCCAAATGCTGTACAATAGCACACTCCTCGAAGGTCGGCATCGCCAGATGTAAGAACTCAACTGTCCCCTCTGAAAACTAATGTCGGGACTCCACAAGCCCACCGAAATCCAAATCCCAATCCTTCAATCCCTAGAAGTACCACTATGCCCCAGACACGGTCACGAACACACCTAACCACAATCCAGAATCCTCACACAGAGAAAGGAAAATCAGAACCTTCACAATAGTGGTAACTGAAGTAGTAGTAGCCTCCTCAATAGCATCACACAGCGTAGAAGCAGACTCCTCCATAGAAGACAAAGGGACCAGCAACACATCCTGGTCACTAGTTGATGAAGAAAGAATCGGAGGCGAAGCAATAGGAGAAAAATCCCCCTCAAAAGCTGTGAGCAAAGATAGCCCATTGTCTTCCTCAAAAACATTACCAGAGATATCATCCTAGCAAGGAGAAGCATGCACAGAAACTGAAGGCAAGGCAACAGGAGAAACAAACTCCTCACATGCAATGAGCAAAATTGGCCCACTATCCTTCGCTACAAGAACATCTCCAAAAGAAGTATCCATAAGATCACTGACTACATAGCACCCAGAAGTAGAAACCATCAGTCGATCACTGGCATCACCATACAGGTCACAAAGCAACTGCCACACAAAGAAGGTAGAAGCATCATTAGGAACATAGATGAAGTGTCGAAGAACAGAATCCTGACAATTCAGAAGAAGAAAGCCATAGATCTGTCCGTCAGTCTTCCTCCACCGACACACATCCTCCGTAGAGGCAAGATCTGGCAAGCACCGATTCTTGTACAAGAGAAACTCCATCAAACCATACTCACTGAGAATAGAAGTAACCTACAACTTCCATGAATGAAAGTTACCACCATCCAACTTGTCTGCCTCATCTAGGAAATAACAAGGAAGTGGTACGTGAGCCAAATCTGAAGCTGTCATCATTGATCCAACCAAGAGGAGCAAACCACATAAGATAAAACTGTCCAAATCAGTAAACGCTGATGTAGATTCCTTCCTCCCACCATAACGCAGCCCTAAGGGACTGGACAGCAGCCGAAAAACCTCATATAGCAAAAAACGTAGAAGCTTCTGTCGACTGTACCTCCAACCTTGAGGCCACCAGAAGAGGGAATGCAGATTTGATATAGAGAGGAAAGGCAGCCACACAGAGCCTGGGAACATGCTGTAAGAGGGTGCAAGAGGGAAAGGCAACAACAAGGACAGTAGCTTGGGCTCTCCTAAAAATAATGCACAATCTCAAAAGAAGAAGTGTCCTCCATAGGTACCAAGAGTGCCACCAAAGCCCGAAACACCACAAACCCCCTCTGCAAAAGGGAATGACCACCGGAGAGAAAAACGCAACCAAAGAGGGGCTCTGCTGTCCTGAAAAAACAGGCCGCCGAGATCCAAACTCCAAGTAGGAAGGAAACGCTGATGAAAAGTTCCCTTCTGGCTGCAAGCGATGAAGCCAAACTAAAGAAGAACCAACCAGCAGAAGCTGTCCACAAAACGCAGCAAGAAGAAGGCTGCAAATCTGTGAAAAATGCAGAGGATAAGGGGCTTGAAATAAGGCTAAATCTGGGGCAACAGGTGGAATCGCTGAACCGGGAGCGATGATACCATGAAAGAGTGAAGCAAAGGAGCACTAGAGTGTGCTGAATAGAGAGTGCAAGAGAGAGAGAGAGAGAGATATGGAGCAACTATGCTGAATATACTGAAGCAAAACAGTCCCAAGCAAGAGACACAGATAGTTTCATAAGTGAGGGAGCAAAATATGTACAAGACTAAATGAATACTGAGAGGCCAGCCCAACCTATTTATAGGTGAGGAGGGCTGGCCGACTGGAGCTGAATATGCTGGCCAACTGGGAAAATACCAAACAAGCTGGGAAAAATCCCAGAAAAATACGTAAAATAGAGGTGGCCAGCCCACAATCAAGGGCCATGCAAAAGGGACCAAAAGGACACCAGAAATGGGAGAAATTGGGGATGAATGTGCTAACACGAACCAACTAAGCCCCCTGTTACCAGATTGTGAAATGAGGTGCATAGGCAGCTATGAGCCTTGGCATTCTAAGCAAACTGACCAGATCTGTCTTGCAAAAGAGGGAGCAAATCATAAATCTTCAGTGCAACAGGAACAAAAGGAGCCAAAAGATTAATTTAAATTCTGGTGTCTCTCTTCCAAGATAGAAGGCAATCCTTCTGGTTGTGGCCCACTACATGTAATTGAGCCCTACAACAACAAAGAAATATATTTTAATGTAAATATGACAAAGATCCAGATACTCCAATTTGCCTGTAAACAATGGTATGTACAAGACCATCCACCTGTCGATCAAAAGCTTTGACTGCTTCTGCAAAGCTCAGAAAATCAAGGGATTGCCACTCAAATGCTTCGCCATGAACAATACAATATGTTGCCTATGCACCATTATCAACAGGAATCTGTCTCCTGACCAAAAACCTTGTGTAAAGTTCAGGGGGAGGGTTCATTTGGAAACAGACTGTGACCACAGTCAGGTTATCTGCTGTGTTTCTACGCAGCGCCTCGTCGACAAGGTCCCGAGAACACTGTGCAGGGTCATTGTGCTGCTGCAGTTTCCTGCGAGCGAAATTGACTGCATTCTGGTTTGTAAAAACATCCCAGAAGCCATCACAGCCAATTATCATGAACTCATCGTCTTCTGTTAGAAGGGCTCTCTTCACTTCAGGTTCTGCGCTAAGAGGGCAATTAACACCCTTCAAACCCTCAATGTGCCAGTTCCCAATAGCTCTTGCTACACTCAGGTGTCCGTTCAAGTAGCCATCATCTACATACCCTCCAAGGGCCTCAATGCGGCTCCTTTCCTCCACCAAATCAGGCTTGTGATCCCTTGACATCTCAATGGCCTTGCCCTTTCTGCACAGAACAGCTCTGCAATCTCCAGCATTTGCAACAAAAATCTCCCTGGTGAAATTCATAAAAAAGTAGACTAGTTAGTGTTGGCCCAACAACACCTCAAAGTCCTCATCATTACTAGCCATACAGACCCACAAAATACAGACCTTCCAAGAACTAAGACAGTTATAGCAGTTGTGCCAGAAGATAAGCCTTGGTTCACAGAACAGGCTTCTGCGAAAGCTGCATCTGTCTGCAAAAATGCATGGTGCACAGCTTCCTCAACTGCATATGGGAAAGCTACATCTTCCACAATATATTTGAGTAACTTGTCTTTGACAAACTGCGCCGCATTCCTTCCGTCATGTCCATCAAATACCTGACACCAAAACGAAGAACAAACAGCTTTCAACTGCCCAGCGCTATAAGATATCAAAAGAAAGGATGATAAGGGCCAGTTCCACATGCATGCTATTTTCATAGCTTCAACAGACTTGAGTTGAGCATGGGCTAGCAGGAGAATTTATGGTGAGTCACTGACAAAGCATTGACTTTCCGTATGTCATATCCGATTCAGTTATGGTAAGCAAGCTCTATAGATTAATTTAGTTTTGGTTGACCGGCTGCGGGTAGGCTATAGTGATACTTCTCGAGCCAAGGCATGTTTAAGCCTGGTAAAGACTATACATATATGACTGCTCGCATTGGTAATGCATGCAACCCTGTTGGAGGTATCTTGTTGCCGCACATCATAGCCATAGTTAAAAGTATTACTGGGGAAAGACTAAATGCAAGATAACATATAAAAGCCCTTTTGATTCATCCTGAATGCAAGATAACAGTAGCACCATTACAAAGTTAGCAGTTAAACTATAGAACCTCTTTTGACTCACCCCATAGTAAGATCCCGAGCCTTCCCCTGCAGCTAGTGAGCCCAGATGTTCGACCAAATCGTCGATGAGTACATGCTCGTCTTCCATGGCTTGCCTTGAGCCTATGTCATACCACACCCCCGAACGGATAAATGGCTTGAACTCTACAACTGCAGAATTCTGGGGAAAAAAATTGGCAATCATTGTACATCATAAACACATACTGATTACTGTTAGCATGGTGATTAAGCTATATTGGGAAAATGAACCAATTCACCATGTCTGCAACACTTGCAGGCTGCGTTACTTCTGTACCGGCTGCCATTCTTCAAAGCCCTGCTGTGCATGAAGCTACCTATGGTACCGTCTGGAAAAGCCTCCTTTTACTGAAGGCAAATCTAAGCGAAAACCTTGAAAATTCGGCAGCCCACAAGCGCATCAAGAAGAGGGTCGTTGAAGGAGTCCAAAACCTAACCCTAGCCCTGGCTGTGTCCCTGTCGCCGACCTCAAGCAGTTGATCCAGTAAAGCAAAAAGGATCCTTGAAAGAGATTTAGAATTGGAAAAAAAGTCAGAGTCGATCAGAGTGGGGGCTTTTGAGAGAGAGAGAGAGAGAGGAAAAAAAAACCAAACCAACAAATCACCCAATCAGCACAGATAGGAATTCTCTTTTACGGCGCACAAATTTGCATAAAACTGAGCCGAGCTGATCGGTTATTTGAATTAAAATAGGCAATTTAATCGATCAAGCGAGCTGGGCACGTGTTTGCACACAATTATTATTTTTTTCGCTAATAGAGGCTGCGTGTAGAACAAGAAACTTAGGTCGGTGGGTGTGGTGTCTAAATTAGGTTTAGGTTTAAGAGCTAGGCTAATTGTTAATATTAATAATATATATTCAATCGCAGTCATGCCTTTGGCTTTTGGAGCTCCTTCAACCAATGAACGTGTGCTACGTGTGTATACGTAGAACTTTTGTACTCATATTATATTTATATTATATTATATCAACACAACAAAACGTGGACGGTGGTCACTTGTACCTTAGCTTACCTCAGCCTCATGAGTTCAAATTTTTAACTTTTTTTTTTGTGAAACTCAAATTTTTAACATTTTACTATGATGGGAGGGAGTCCACACTCCTATCACAAGTGGGTGGAGCCCTTTCTCCCATTTGTGCTATTTCAGCGCTAAGCTCCTTCGAAGCCGACGAGTACTACACAACTACGCAAGCCCGTGTGTCATGGGGCCTAGAAAACAAACCTCCAAGAACTATCAAAAACAACTTTTCACATAATTACCGACAAATTATCAATATATGTGTTAGCTCAATCTAGCGTTTACACACCAAGTGGAAACCCTTGTTTTCAGTGCACATCCCCAAAAAGAGGGAAGATATCCCCCTCCCATTCCTCATGGATGGTGAGTCTCCCCCATCCATCACAAGTTCCCCTCACCAATCTTTTCAACTCGATGAGTTGACGGCTTTGAATTTGAATTTAAGCAACTATTGAAATTTGAGGGTCTTGGCATTTGTTAAGGTTGGAAAGTTATGATGGCATGCAATTACTAAGGGTTTTGGCACACCTTTTTCCTCAAAGTTAATGGGGGATTAAGAAAGCGGTGAGGGTTTGACACATCATCGTTTGTCAGCTTGAGATCTTTGGCACATCATCATTTGTTAGAGTGAAGGTTAGATGTTGATATACAAAGTCCTTGCAAACTGCATGCAACCAAAATCTTATTCTAGGAAAGATTGTGGAAGAGTAGAGAATTCACAAGAATTAATTCAACCATAAAAACCATTGCTTTGCAAGCTTCAACTAAATCAAATCAATTGAAATTTAAACACTTAACAAAATTAAAATACTTAGCTCAATAGACCATATTGGGTGCAATCTTTCCCCCTCTTGTGCGTGGCCTCTCCCCACACAAGAGTATTTCTTTATTAGCTTTCTTTTTTCCACCAAAATTAGGCCATAGTCCCCAAAATATACAAGATGTGCTTTTTAGAGAGCACGGCACTCTTCTTTAACAAAAATAGAGTGTCAAATATTGGGACTAGGGTAAAGCCATAGGCTTTAATAAATTCCACATAAATAAATGTATCTTTCCTAAAGTTCAAAATGGAAAAATCATTTGCTAAGGTTACAAGCTACTATGCTTGCCAAAAATGAAATGTGATGAAACAAGACATTTCTTCCAAAGTAAACTCTTCAATTCCCATAGTCTTCATCACCTGAAAATATAAGCCCAATTAATTATTAAACTAATCCCACAAATATTAAACAGGCACAAATCATCACCAACTCATGACTACCAGGCGTAAGTACCCCAGGAATCACCCTGCCATACAAACCTAACTGAAATAATCATAGGTGGCCTCAAACATACGTCATATACCGCACGTATTAATATTTATAGTGGTATCACCCACGATATTAACCTAGCCGGCATGACGCAAGAGTAACCTAGGCGTCCCCAAATTACTCAAGAGGAAATAAATAATATTTTTCTAGAGGACTTAAAATATATTTTTCTAGAGGACTTAAAATATATTCTCATGACATCCCTCTTGCTTGAGTTTGCAATTGTCCTCAATTGCGGATTTGCTGGGTTTGAAAAGAATGAAGAATTTTAGGGTAAACTCGGAAAAATTTCTCAGGCATCCATTTAGCATCTTCTTGAGGATGATTCTTGAAAGTCAAAAGATACTTGAAGTATTGATTACCTGTTCTTGTTGTTGTTATCTCTTGGTCAATGATAGCATCAGGAACTAGTACTTCTTCCTCTCCTTCAATAAGAGGTGGTTCCTCATATGTTGGGTGAGTAGGAAGTGTTCCTCGAAAAGGTTTCAAGAGATGGATATGAAAAGAATTGTGGATATTTCAATTAGATGGAAGCTCTAGTCTATAGGCCACATCATTAATCTTTTGAAGGATTTTAAATGGCCCATAATATCTAGGCGCTAGCTTCACTGCAGGGAATTTTCCCACACTCTTTAATCGACGTTTTTTAATTCTCAAAAGTACATAATCACCTTCTTGAAATGAAAAATCTTTACGCTTCCTATTTGCTTGAGATGTATACTTCTCTTGAGCTCTTGCAATACAATCATGCACTTCAGATAAAATGCGATCAAAGTCTCTAACATATTGGTCGGCAGCTTCAATCTTATGAGAGAGTCTAGTAGCCGGAATAGGCAAAGCTCTACCATAGATGATCTCAAATGGTGCTCGACCAGTAGCAGTATGAGGAGTATTATTATAAGCAAATTGGAGTAGGTGTATGTACTTATCCCATGCACTAGGTTGCTGGGAAACATAGGCTCTAAGCATATCTAAGATAGTGCTATTTGTAACTTCGGTTTGTCCATTCGATTCCGGATGGAAAGCCATGGAAAAATCTAACTTAGTGCCTAAGTTTGAGAAAAGGGCAACCCAAAAGTGACTACAAAATTTAGAATCTCTATGAGAAACTATCACTTTGGGTAGTCCATGATGAACAAAAATTTGCTTAACAAATATGTTCGTGGCTTGCTGAGAAGTTAGTGTCTTTTTACATGGAATGAAATAGGCTTGCTTACTAAATTTGTCCACTATTGTCCAAATCATATCATGGTGACTGGAAGTAGTAGGAAAGCCAGTAATGAAATCCATAGACACTTGTTCCCATGGTCTATCAGGAATAGGTAGAGGCATAAGCAATCCTAAAGCTTTACCTTTGTAGCTTTTAATTGTTTGGCAAATGTTACATTCAACTACAAATTTAGCTACATCATTCTTCAAATGAGGCCAAAAAAAAGATCTAAGATCATGTATGTTTCTAGGCGTAGGCCAAGAAGCAATACACTCAATTTTCTTAGGATCTACACGAATCCCTTCAGCCGACACTATATGACCTAAGTATTCAATCTCTTCTTGAAAGAAAGAACTCTTTTCAGGATTGACATATAATTCATTTTCTCTCAAAAGGTTGAACACTTGTTCCAAGTGTTGTTCATGCTCTTGTCGATCCTTGCTGAAAACAAGAATGTCATCAAAGAATACTATAACAAAACTTTGAAACTTAAGGAATATGCGATTCATCATACGGTTGAAAGTAGCTAGAGCATTGGTCAAACCAAATGGCATAACCAAAAACTCATAGTGACCAATTTGGGTTCTAAAAGCTGTCTTGAAAATGTCAGATTGAGTCATACGAACTTGATGATACCCAGACTTTAGATCAATCTTGCTAAAGACCTTTGATCCTCTAAGCTTGTCAAGAAGATCATCTACCCTAGGAATAGGATATCTGTTCTTGACAGTAATCTTATTCAATGCACGGTAGTCTACACACATTCGGTAATTTCCGTTCTTCTTCTTAACAAGAAGTACTGGAGCTCCAAAAGGTGAACTACTAGGTCGAATAAGGCCTCTCTCTAGCAAGTCTTCTATTTGGCTTTGGATTTCTTTTTGCTCTAAATTGTTGATTCTATAGGGAGCTTTACAAGGCGAAGAATTTCCAAGCAATAAGTCAATACTATGATCCTCAGGCCTAGACTTAGGTAATCCTGGAGATAGATCTTCCATGAAACAGTCACTAAATTTGGAGATAAAAAGATCAAACTTTGGACTTTTGGATGTGTTAGACTTAGCATCAAGCTGGTTAACCCATACCATATAAGTCTTAGCCCATACCATATAAGTCTTGTCTCGTTTTCTTAGAGCTCTCTTTGCTTGAGTGTGACTCAACAAAGGACTCATTTCTCCTTTGACTTGACACTGGAGGATAATATTTTCATTGTCTTTCCTTAGAGAAATGCTATGAGTGTCATAGTCTATAATAGGATTGTACATGTGTCTCCAAGGCATACCCAAAATTATATCTACCCCTTGTAAAGGTGCAACTAAGAAATCCCTCTTTTTTGTTAAAGGCTTGATGCATAAATCCAAATCTTTCACCTCTTGCATGCAATTATACTTTATTCCAGTAAATGCTGCTTTGACTTTATAGTGCGTGGGTGAAGAATGAAGATTTAATGCTCTAAGTACCTTTTCAAAAATGAAATCATGTGTACTACCATCATCATGCAAAATAAGAACTTCATGTCCATTTATCGTTCCTTTTATTTTAAGCAAAGAATGAACATGAGGTTTACCTTCTTGTTCTGAGTAATCTGGATCGGAATTACCCTCTTGCTTGAATGATTCTTCTTCATTGTCGTCTTCTTCAATCATATTGACTCGAGCTGCTACTGCTGCTGGTGTTGAATTCTTGGTACGCTCCGGACAATTCGGTGCTATGTGACCTTCTTTGTGGCACTTGAAACATTTGATAGTAGATGTCTTCGGTTTGCCACCATTGACTTTCTTATTGGTACTCATGTTGCCTTTAGTCTCGTCCTTGCCTTTGTCATAACCTGGTTTATACATCTTCTTTGAAGCATAAAAAGATTTAGTAAATGGTTTAGAAGAAGTACCCTCATGTGCTTTAATCTCTTTAGGAAAACCATTTTTACGTTCTGAATTAGTTGCCAAAGATATTGCAGAAGATAGTGAATGAGGTCGAAACATATTCACATCGGCCCTAATGGTAGATCTAAGGCCCGATATGAATTTCCTCTTTTGGTCCTTCTCGCTGACTCTATCCACAACCTGCACCTGTAATAAAGTATTCCAAAACTTTTTTACATACTGTGACATAGTTTCCTTTTCCAATTGATGCAAAGTGTCCCATTGGTGTCTAACTTTGGACTTGAATTGTGAGGGTAAAAAGTGCTTTTTAACCAACTGTTGAAATCTTTTCCAAGAATCTGGCTTGTCACGACCTTGCTTTATTACACTCCACCATAAAGCTGCATTGTCTACCAAATGATTGACTGCACATTTAATCTTATCACTCTTTGAAAATTTTTCTCCAGAAAAATAGTCATCTAGTTGACTACGCCAAGCTAAAATGACCCTAGCATCCTTCTTTCCATCATAATTTTGAAATGTGAAAGCTTTCCAACTAATCTTGGATTCTTTTTGTGACCTTTGTGCTTGCAATGTAGCATTTACAGCCCTTTGAATAGTGTCATCTTCGTCATCAAAAGATAGCGAAGAGTCACGCTTGCGTCTACGACTCGTGAGCTGTCTCTCCAATTCAATACGCTTCTCTCTTTCTTCTACAATTTGATGTTGTAAAGAAAGGAGTTGCTCTTGAATTGATGGCGAGATAGGCAAATTTGCCATAGTGCTTGTGCAAATGATGTAGATAAATAAAATTTTACTTTATTTGATGTAAATAAATAAAGCAAAAATAAGTACTTATCTTGTTTTTCTCCCGCAATTTGATCTTGGTTGAAGCTGAACAAAGACGCTGTTCAATGGCTGAATTGAATTCTCGTCGCCTCAAACAAATCCCGAACGATTCCGTGTGATTCAAGAGACTTGGGCTAGTCGAATTATTGATGAAATAATTTTTCTGCACTTTGAAACTTGCTAAAACAGTCCTGTAAACCTTGCCCAATCTCTGTAATATTTTCTAAAATTTTTTTAGAATTTTTCAGAAGCGATTTCAGAATTTTCTGGCCTTTTCTAGGCAATTTTCAAGCCTTTTAAAAGCTGTAAATCACTTTTCTGCACCCAGAAATTTCAGATTTGGAAACCTTTTGTATTTCTCTTTAAATTTGAAAATAGGAGAAGTAAAGGTTCAAAAAGGTGATGTGACTTGCATAGGGATTGGGAAAAGTAAGATTAGGATTAGAAAGTGATTAAGCTTGATTAGGCTTGTGGTTGTTTTTTTTTAATCTCTCCCACACGCCGTTTTGCGCCGGCAGGCTGCCGTCGTGTGCCTCTTCTTGGTTTTTCTTTTGAGAAATTTTTTTGATGGCTTTACACTGATTTGCCTGCTCCGTCCATTATAGATTTACTCATGCTTGAAGCTTTGTGATTTCTGAGAGAATCCCATGAGGTTTTTGGCTATGTGGATTTCATCCATGCGGTCAGATTTTGATTTCACTGAGTATTTGGAAAAACCACTTTTTGATAGAGAGGGATGGTTTTGCAGGGTGGTGAGTGGGTTTGAGAGTAGGTCTAGTTTTAAATCTTTGACCTTTGGGTAAAGACCTACAAACACCCTTCTGTCCACTGGATAATTTCCTGCACTTTCTTGATTTTTGAGAAGTTGAAGCCCTTTCCTACCTTCTCCACAAATCTCCTAGCCCAAGCTCTGATACCACTGCAACCGGAATCTTATTCTAGGAAAGATTGCGGAAGAGTAGAGAATTCACAAGAATTAATTCAACCATAAAAACCATTGCTTTGCAAGCTTTAACTAAATCAAATCAATTAAAATTTAAACACTTAACAAAATTAAAATACTTAGCTCAATAGACCATATTGGCTGCAATCTTCCCCCCTCTTGTGCGTGGCCTCTCCCCACACAAGAGTATTTCTTTATTAGCTTTCTTTTTTCCACCAAAATTAGGCCATAGCTCCCAAAATATACAAGATGTGCTTTTTAGAGAGCACGGCACTCTTCTTTAACAAAAATAGAGTGTCAAATATTGGGACTAGGGTAAAGCCATAGGCTTTAATAAATTCCACATAAATAATTGTATCTTTCCTAAAGTTCAAAAAAAAATCATTTGCTAAGGTTACAAGCTACTATGCTTGCCAAAAATGAAATGTGATGAACCAAGACATTTCTTCCAAAGTAAACTCTTCAATTCCCATAGTCTTCATCACCTGAAAATATAAGCTCAATTAATTATTAAATTAATCCCACAAATATTAAACAGGCACAAATCATCACCAACTCATGACTACCAGGCGTAAGTACCCCAGGAATCACCCTGCCATACAAACCTAACTGAAATAATCATAGGTGGCCTCAAACATACGTCATATACCACACGTATTACTATTTATAATGGTATCACCCACGATATTAACCTAGCCGGCATGACGCAAGAGTAACCTAGGCGTCCCCAAATTACTCAAGAGAGAATAAATAATATTTTTCTAGAGGACTTAAAATATATTCTCATGACACTACATTAAGAAAGATCGAAGGTTTCCCATCCTCATATTTCTTAGCTTATACGATCCTTGTCATTAGTTGAGGTAGTTTGGCACCCACGATGCTGGTGCGCAGAGGTTCCTTAACTTGAGTTTCTCTGGCTCCTGAGAACATGATGGCGTATGTCTTAAAGTGGGCCTCTCTTACCCGGTTGGGCCTTCGACCCACTACGGCCATTCCTAGTTTGGCTTTGATATTGCTATCTCAAGGGGTGTCGAAATAAGGATTGTTGAGAGATCTCGTCGTCCCGAGACCGGTCAAGCTACCAACTTCCTGAAATGCCACATGAATTCCGGTATTAAGCTCTGTATCCTGAAGGATCCCCAAAGGTTTAGCTGTGTTCCTATTGGCAAGCTTGATCACAAGGTTTGTGCTTATGAGTGGGGGGCTTCTCCATGTCTCCAAGCAATCCTTGACGATTATATTGACACTAATACCACCATCCAAGGCCGACATGCCTTTATAAATGACAAGTAGCATGGTGTTCAGTCCATCGCTTTTGAAATAGTATCCCGAGTTATTCTTTTATCTTGGGTATAGAAGAAAAGCTCTAAATTTAGCATGGCTCATCCTCCTGCTCTTTAGGTTCACGAGTGTCGTCTCTTAAGTTCCCAGTCATCCAGTTGATTAAGTCTCTCCAAAGTTGATAATTTCCTCGTAAAAGAGAGACTCAGACTTCCGACGATAAGAAGGTTGTGATGCCTAGTATGTCCCTTGTGCAATATTCGTGTGCTCACTTGGCTGATACTCACTTGAAGGTGGGTTTAGACATGCTAAACTTAAGAATTTTCTTGTAAAAGTCTCTCCAAAGTTGAGAATTTCTTCTAAAAGAGAACTTCTTGGGATTACCAAGTCACTCATGCAATATTCGTGCTCACTTGGCTCATACTCACTCGGAGGTGGGCTTGGACCTACCAAAGTTAAGAATTTTCTTGTAAAAGTCTCTCCAAAGTTGATAATTACCTTGTAAAAGAGAACTTATTGGGACTCGGGGACTTAAACTTCTCTTGAGGATAAGAAGTTCATGAGGCTTGCTATGTCCCTCGTGGATATTCATGCTCACTTGGCTTATTCTCACTCGGAGGTTGGCTTAGACCTACCAATGTGTAGGGCATCTGTGCTGACCCTTCCCTAGGAGGCAGTGCCTTCGATGGGTTAAAATGAAGTCCTCACCTATCACATTGGTGAAAATATTATGGTGACTATGATAACTCGTAGAAGGCCAGCTTTCACCTCCTACTAAGTCCTCCTTCAGTGCATCTAGCAATTTGGTTATATTGGTTTCAGAGACAGAGGCTCCAAAACTAGCTCTTTTGGCAGCTTCTTAAGAATGGTCACAAGTTCAGCTACAACCATTGACACGCTCTGAGGTTCCCTTACTGGTTCTATGATTGACTATGAAATGGATTCAGAGATATGCTCAAGCAGGGTTAGTGATTCGTACCCTACCACTTGCTCAAGTACTTGCTCTAGTTCCGCTTGCACCTTCCTTACAAGATCTTGGGCTTGTTTTATACTCTTTCTCCAACATCGGATTGAGGTATTTCTTTGGAAGGTAGGTGTAGATGGGTTCCTTATCTTCGGCAAGAGCTACTTTGAGAAGGAGACTCCATGAGGGAGGCAACTTTAGAGTCATCATTAAGAGCTAGTTTGCCCTGGTTTTTAGATTTTTTGAGATTTTTAAAATTTAATGGAGGGTGATTAAAGGTCTTAATCCTAGTTAATGGTGGTTATGTAAGTAATTAAGTTTTTTAATTGAATTTACATGCTTCTAAGATGCCAATCCAAACAAGGCATGAAAAAAAGTATGAACACAATTAACTATCCCACTCTAATACACACCTAATGGAGCTTAATGCTCATGTTATGGGAGTGGATTCCACTCTTAATCAAAATTACGAAGACATTCCTTAACTCAATGCAATGAAATCTAAGTTTTTTGGGCTTCAAACTTGGGGGAGGGGGTTGGTTATCATTATGTAACCCTATCACGGCATTCAACAGAAGGGTTTTGATTAACTTTATCTTCTACATATTTACATAAACATATTAAGGCTCAAAGGTTAATATAGAGAAGGGCATTTTATATTCATTATTTTTAAGAAACATGGATAGGTGGCTATGGTGGTGGTTAAGGTAACATCTCGTAATTTTTTGGTCAATGGGTCTGGGCTCAAATCCCATGAGACCTTATTTTCTTAAAACAGTTTTTAACTTTTTAATAAAAAAAATCAATACCCACGTTCCACATTAATCGCTTTTGGTGCTGCTTCTGCTAAATTGGAACTCCACCAGCTTCTTGTTATTCTCTTGCTGCATTTAAACCCTTGAGTTATTGTTGCATGTTCTCCATTAAAATTTAGCTTTCTCTGGTTTTTCTCCATTCACAATCATCATATCCCAGAGCTTGGTTCTCCATTCAAAATCAGCACACACACATCCACTAGAGACTGGTGCTGCTTGTTGTCAACTTACTCTTTTGTTGAAGGGCTACAACAAATTGTTGCATTGATGAGGAACACCTACCAAAGCTTCTTGGTGCATTCAGCATGCGTTGTTCTCACCCTATTGAACCAGCAAAGCACCCATGAGCTACAAGCTATTACATTAATCAAGCAAAAGGTAAGCTACTGATTTGAGTCGCTTTGTAGGAGCTATTTTGAGCTGAATTACAGTAGCTATATAGTGTTGTGTGAGAATGATCCATAAGTTTCTACAGGCTGCATTACCAAAGTAATTTCTTTGAGATTTCTTTTTGCTATTAGAGTCATGAGATTGGTTCACTATCAAGAAAATTAGTCTAGATCTTTTTCCCCTGTTGCACAAGTAGTATAGAGATTTCAGTTTAATATGGCTACTGCTCCAAGCTTGTATCCATGATATCAGGCTATCAGGCCTAGGGCTGACTGAAGGAAGCAAAAGTATAATATTCAAAAGTGTTCAGTTAAAGACAAAAAAGGTTTGCATTCCACATTACATGTTTTGATGACTTACCAGTTGGTACATTCGTACATATCGAGAGCTTGGGTGAAAACTTTCACATCATCATGGGCCACTATCCTGAACAAGGATGCGGAGTTTATGGACCACAGGTACATTGAGCATGGCCACCTAGAATAGCCAAGAATATGAAAACTCAGAGTGGCAAGCAGCAACATTTGGTTTTTCATCACCCCCCATAGACACAAGATGCATGTATGTCATGATTGGGGACAACTTAAACAACATTTGTATGCTTAAAAGACACATATGTGATGCTATGAATGCATATGGAACAGCCATGTGATGCTGGAAACAACTTGGTTCATGGGAGTTGCTATGGGTCTATGAATACCCAAGAATATGGCCATGGGTTTTGCAGGTTACCCACATTCTTGTTGATATGGTTTCTCCCATGAGTTTGGTGATACCCACATATGTATAACTGCCCCCGCTCTGTGGGCTTGTTAATGCCCCAGAATCAAATCTTAAATGACTACCTTCATGAGGGGTGCATGCACAGGCAATATGCATAATGCTTAGCCTCTAGTTTATTCTAGTATGAGTCATGACTAGTCATGCAAGCTATGAATAACTGCGCATAGCATGAATGGCAATATATTGCAGGTATTCTTATACATGCAAAGGCTTATTGAGGGCAGCCAACTGGTATGATACTTCAATGAGCTATGGTAACTTGGTTGCATAGAAAATTAATGAATGCTTTGAGGAAGTAGTATTGGGGGGCAGATTATGGCTAGTAGATGACCTATCTTCTGTCAGCTATGGTTCAGCTTTTTGAATGCCCATACTACTAGTCACCATCTAAACATGTGATGTATACAACGGGTATTGACTACATGGATACTATGTATCATATGAATAGTCTGTGGGTTATAAGTACCTGTATTATTTTGCACGGACCTTAAGCATGCGCAAAGGCACATTTTATGATGCAACAAAGTGTCTAAATTAGTTGTTAGCCAATGGAATACTTTGTTTGCAAGGTGTAATTAGCTTATGTATTGAGGAGAGACATTGGGTTTCTAAAGTACATTTTGCCTTACCTTGAGAAGGCTATGATTCGGCATTATGGATGCATGATATTATACAAAACAGTCATACTAGCACATGAGGGTTGCACATATACAGTATGGATGTCAATTTTGTGGCCAAAATAATATGATGAGGGGTTGTTACCCTGGTTCATGAATGGTTCAATGTTAAGTACAACATGCTTGGGCAAACAAACACATGTGAAGACACATGTTTACGATGCCTAAACTCATGGATATTCAGTTTACAGTTTGCAAGCAGAATATTGCATTGACAAACTTGATTGGGAGTCAAGTAGCAAGGTTTTGAGGGGTTGATTTACAGGTATTTGTAGAGCTTATTGTCATTGTTGTGTGCCCAGTAGAGATGGCAAAGACATCCAACCTGTTGATAAGGAGACAAGCTTGACAAGAACAACTATCAAGCCTTATTGAGAATGAGTTAAGGGCTAGTGGGCCTTATAATGCAAGAACACTACATATGGGTCAAGAGATGTGAGAAAAGTTTCAAGTGACATGTCTCCATGGTCTGGAAGACTTAGGTCAAGCTCAGGACCAAGTTTGACAGGTGGCACACATGTAAAACCACGTGTATAGATGGTTGCAGATCAAACTAGGCATAGTTCACAGAAGGCAAAGTTGCCATTTTCAACTGCTTCCCAAAATCAAACCAGGATAGTTTTGGACAAATTGACTTCAGCAGGTTGTAGTATATAGGTTGGAAAATCACCAAGTCAAGCCCCAAGAAAACCTAAGATGTCTGGACCCATCTACAGACTAGGTCTACGTGGCAGCAGAGCCATGCAGGGTGTAGTTTACAGCTACAGCTCAGACCAGCAAGCAACAACCTAGTCTGAGAAGGTTAAGTAAGGCCAGATACCCAATCTACAAGCTCACATATGATGGTTTCATAGCAGAGCATCATGCCAACATGGCTAAAGTGATCCAACATCACGAGCCAGATACATTCGAGCAAGCTGTAGGTATCCCAGAGTGGGATATGGCCATGGATGAAGAAATGAATGCTCTTGAGAGTAACTAGACATGACATTGGTGGATTTGCCATCAGGGAAGCACTTTATGGTTGCAAATGGGTTTATAAAAATCTAGTACAATGCTGATGGTACACAGAGCAGACATAAAGCGTGGTTGGTTGCAAAGGGTATGCCTAAAAAGCGACTTACCACATAAGGGCAACTATTTCATTAGCTACAAGGAAAGGTTGGAATTTATTTCAGATGGATGTTAAAAATTCATTTCTAAATGGTGACCTCTCAAAAGAGGTGTACATGTAGCTACCTCTAGGATATGTACATCCTATGTTTCTAGATATGGTGTGCAACTTAAAAAAGAATTGTATGGACTGAAGCAAGTCCCAAGGGCTTGGTATGGTAGGATTAATAGGTCTCTGCATGGTATTGGTTTCAGGTCATATGACTTAGATAGTTCTTTGTATGTCATGACATTAGGGTATGATATCACTATCATCATCATATATGTGGATGACCTGATTTTGACTGGAAGTAGCCATGAGATGACTGAGCAGATTAAAGAAATGTTATAAGTAGAGTTTGAGATGAAAACTTGGGCAACCTAGATGTAAATGGGGTAGCGTGAAAGTTAGTTGTATCTTTTGGCAGCAAACTTGTGTTCTCTGTATTTTGGGTTTTCTGAGCACTAATGATATCTTTTGTGGTATGTTTGGATGATCTGGGTGTTATGTTGGATAATCCAGGTTAGGGTTATGTGATCCATGTAGCGACTGTTTGTTCTTAATTTATCTTTCTAGTATAATTTTGTACTAGGCTTCATCCAGTGTACACATTGGCGTCCTGTTCGTTTGTGACTTGGGGTCCTGACCGTTAGAGCAATGTTCTTGGGATTGTTTGTTTGATGAAGTATGGCCATGTGTTTTGTGTACAGACACTATTTCTATATTAGCCGAGTGAACATCTAGGCGTTATGCTCGTCGAATATCTCACCCGTATGTCACTAGGTCAAGAGGGTTCTAATCACTTTTATGCCATGATCCTTGATTCATTGTTCTAATCACTTACTTTTATGGGGGAATGCACATACAAATGCATTGTAACGCCAAAATCTTTTTTATGGACTTGGTGGACAAATTGTGTTTGGGGTTTGGGTGGATCTTGGTATAGCATCGAGCTCTCTACTCAATTACTCAGCATTGGTGTGGTGCATCAAGTTGAGGGTCTAGTCTATCAGGTTCCATGAGATTGAAATAAGTGGGTTCAGGTTGGATTTTTCAAATCCACTCACCAAGTTGTGCCATGTGTTAAATCCATAAAGTGCCAATAGTAATTTAATATTAGTATGTGGGCATTATGTGTGTGAACCAACCCTAGTAGTTATAGTTACTTGCGGTTTGGCATGGAACCCAGATGTAAATGGGGTAACGTGAATTTTGAAGTTAGTTGTATCTTTTGGTAGCAAACTCGTGTGTTCGCTATATTCTGTGTTTTCTGAGCACTAATGATGTCTTTTGTGGTATGTCTGAATGATCTGGGTGTTCTATCGGGATAATTCAGGTTAGGGTTATGTGATCTAGACAACGACAGTTTGTTATCTTTCTGGTAGAATTCTGTACTAGGCTTTGTCCAGTGTATAGATACACATCAGCTTCACCTTTAGTTTATTAGCCCTAGTTTAGTTACTTGGTTTGATGTATTTAGCCCAGGAGCACTTTTGGAGGTCTGTTCTAGATGGCCTGTTGATGTACATTTTATAGGTTGATGTGGCAGTGTGATAGAGTAGTATATGGACATCATGTCTATGATGTTAGATCACATGGTTGGATGTGGTAGTGTGATGGAGTAGTATATGGACATCATGTCTATGATGTTAGATCACATGGTTGGATGTGGTAGACACATCATTTACATGCCAGGATATGGGCAGCTACACATAATGGCATATGGACATCCAGATAGTGGATGATGGATATCTGGAGATATGGGCAGCTACACATAATGGCATATGGACATCCAGATAGTGGATGATGGATATCTGGAGATATGCCAGGATATGGTCATCAATGTGCTTCATCTCGAGATCCATGCACTCCACCCTCGCAAAATTTGCATCTAAGTTTCAGTCCAAATAACACTACCGAGATGCTTGAAGTGTGTTTGTCACTTGCCTCATATAGAAGGATATTTTTTAAGTTCTCTTCAAAAAAATACATTTACAGAAATGGAATTTATAATTTCATAAAAATTTACAAAGGGGATAATAACAAGTACCATAAAGCGGTTACATAGGGGTTTATAAAGTGGTTACATAGGGGTTTATAAAAGGTGCCTTGAATGCACGTGATATAGATATCTTACACTAAGTGACCCCCCCAGGCTTCAAAATCAGGCAAATCACAAAAAAAAACATGGTTTTCCCTTTCTAAGGTATTAAAATAAAATGCCCTAATGTAGATAAACTTTAAAACAAAATCAAAAGCAACAAACTAAGCATATCAAAGACTCCAACATCGTATATTTTTCGTATTGTGACCTCCTAATCACCATCGTGGTAATATGGGCAATCCTAATAGCTTGAAATAGATGTATGAATAGAGCTAAGACTAGACTAATCCTTAGGCGGGTGCCAAATATGTTTAAGTTAAGATCTTGCCTTAGCCTTGTCGAATCATGTGTAGTTGGGCCTTATCTTCAAGCCGTAATTGTAACTTCTCGATGTGGGTGCACTAGCCCTTGTCAATCACATCCTCACTCCATTGTCTTGCTCCTTTACTAATGGGGTGAAAGAAAAGCTCTCTGCCTAGATGGAGGCATTTGTCTTCGCGGTCTCTCTCACAAAAGGCAAGAAAAGAAGAAGCTGATACAAGAGGAAAACCTACAAACAAGCAACATCAAGTAAGAAAGATTCAATAGCATACAAGAAAGTAAGAGTACATAAGAAGGAGCTCGCAAGTATTCTATTACAAGGGAATGAATGTGTATTGATTAATGTAAAAAATGACATATATACACGTGGCTAATTTACTAGGCTAACCAAACTTAAAAATGGTATGGTCTCTAACTAGTCTTAAGCAAGTATGTACAAGGAGTCCTTATAATTTTCCTATTTGATATTAAGCACAAGGTAAAGCCTCTTTATATGCTATAATGTTGTCTTAAAAAAGATAAGTGCCCATTCGAGCAGGTAAGATGGCAAAGTACCTTATAATAGGTCAGATGGGTTAAACCGTGTTAAAACCTATGAAGTGGTTAATAAATGCTCTCCCTAAGATACCAATATGATAATCATATGATGAACTAAAAAATAAACTTAATCCTACAACTCTACCAAAACTAAGAACCTAGCATGGCTTTGATATCATGTGTGAGAATTCTGATTTACTAGGGATAGACCTTAGCAGATGGATGCTCATAGTGAGAGAATATTTTAATTTGCTAGGGATAGACCTTGGTAGATGGATGCTTATATGTGAGAGAATATTCTTATTTTCTAAGGATAGACCTTGGTAGATGGATGCTCATAGGTGAGAGAATATTTTTGTTTGTTAGGGATAGACCTTGGTAGATTAATGCTCATAGTGAGAGATTGGATTAGGGAGGCTTAAACTAAACAAAACAATCAATGACTCAAAATGTATGAAGACTAATATGCACACTCAACACAATGGATTGCAATATGTTATCAACCAAACTTTTAAGATACATAGCCTTTATCCAAGATCGTTTACATTTAGCATCCTTATCCTTGAGTTGTCACGTAGTTGGCACCTTCCCAAGCTAGAACCTACACATGTTCTTATCCTTTAAACTTTACACAACTTGACATTTACATAAATGTGTGACACCATACTTTCCAAAACAATAGTCTTATCCATATACTAATGTGAATCTAGAGTCACTATCTGACATAATGTTTTGGGATAATCCATGAACTTGGCATGTTTTTATGACAAAGGGATCGCAACCTCTAAGCCCCTAAGGTCTTCTTCATCATGGATAGAAATTGGGCACCTTGGTATGTTGATATGGAGTCCACTTCTTGTTGGGTATGTCTAGAGATTCCATTTCACTAAGAACTCCCCTTGTTTAGATTTAAATCTCTAGTAGTCTAGACATAGTTAATAATATCTCTCCTTAGCCCTGGTTAGAAGCTAAAGCTCCAACTTTAAATAAAGCAGCAAAAGAGCCTAAGGCACAAGCCCAAAAGGCTGTAGTAGCCCCTAAAAGGCTAATGAACTAGAACCATAGGTCCAAAAGAAGAAGACCTCAAAACATAATACATGACCTATTTTCAAGGGAGATAATGTTGTAACTGTTGAAAGTGGTTCAAATGAGAGTCCTAAAGTTGTCTCCCCCTTGTTGTGGAGACAGCCAGTGGCCTCACTACGTAACCTGCTCTTCCTAAAGAAAATAAGGCCATAGATGACACAAACCTTCCAAAGAAACTCAAGGAGTAGTACCCTAATCTATTGTTGTTGGAGAAAGAGAATCAAACAACCCCAAGAGAAACTTGTTAGTAAAAGCTTGTTAGGAAGGTACAAGCTAAATTAGAGTCTATTCTTAAGTAAGTAGTCGAGTATGAACCACTAAACCCACCTATGCATAAATTAGGAAGGTACAAGCTAAATTAGAGTCTATTCTTAAGTAAGTAGTCGAGTATGAACCACTAAACCCACTTATGCATATCCTCAGTCCTTTACTACTAGAGCCAATCATAGAACTTAGGAGGAGGAAACCTCAGATGCCAATAAAGGCAATCCCATAAACCATTTTCAAGAGGTTGCAAAAAGAGCCATTTCCATATCCTCTTTCTCTGGAACTAATTCAACTAGATCCCACATTGCTAGATGGAGTGAAGGAGATTGAGTGGGACGTAAAAGTTGATCTTTCATCATGGGTCAACATAGTCAGGGATAGGTTGTCTTTTGCAAGGAAATTCTCAGCCCTAGAGAGACATATTCGACTAGATGAATGGGAACCTAAGAGCCCACACAACTGAACCTAAACATGAAGAAGAGGAGAATGAGTTGTACCACATGGAGTATCCTCCCTAAAAACTAAAACTAAAGGACAACCAAATATGCCCATGAACAAGTTGGGATATTTTGAAAGCAACAAAATAAATATTGTGTTACTTATTATGTACAAAGACCATAACTAAAACTAAAGGACAACCAAAAGTAATAGCACACATGTTGATGGCACCCATTCCAAGACAACCATTTCATTAAATTTAACCCCATTGGAATTGAGGATGTCATTGATGATCAGGTGTCAAACCTCGACCATGGCTTCCTTCTCCCACTGTGGAATTTGGATGCATATGTGGGAGAGATGTAGGGCTCTTTGCATGAGATCCATGAGTAGGATCCAACGAAGTGATTCATCTAGCATCTCAATCTCCCTTGAATTGTCCATATTACATGGTAGGGGACTCAATGTAGTGCAAGGTGGATATCTAGGCCCCATGGGGATTGGTTAGGGAAGGCCATGAGGCTGGCCTTATCGAGATAAGAAGTTACTTCAAGTAAATGGAGCAGCACATGACATTATACCAATGGATAGGACACTGTCATGGGATCTTTGGTACCTCTTGAAGAATTAATCAAGCTCACATACAAGTTAAAAGAACAAAGCATAGACTTGAATCAAATTGACAAGATTAATCAGGCTCATATACAAGTTAAAAAAGAACAAAGCATAGACTTGAATCAAATTGACAAGATTAAAGCATAACATAAACGAGTACACATCACTATCGACACAAGATTGGGTGCAATCTCCCCCTCATGTGTGCAACAAGCACTTTCATGACATAAGTAATTTGAGAATTATATTCAAAAGATAGCCCAAGGAGCTAATAATATTTGTGCATACATAATAGGGCTTTGCTTTCCCACTTTTACAAAAATAACTCAAGCACTAAAGCTTGTTCACACACTAAGTGTAATATAACCACAATTCCTCAAAGACATGTGCTAGTAAAATAGCAATTCCATGCACAAAGCACGCATAAATAAACAGTGTACAAATCATGGCCAACAAAATAACCCATATGAAATAATAATCTGAGATGATATAGACAAGAGATCCTCTATCGCACTACTTATCACCTATCTCACAAACGTAAACACATTAGTTATTCTGCCAGCACTTATCCTATATGGAGGCCGATTGGGCGGTGTGCTATCGGGTACCACAATAATACGGTGATCTTTGAGATCCTCAGCTGGTACCTTACTAAGCAAAAATGTATCTTAAAAACAATCACTATAGAGATGTAGGAAATCTACTCGCTCTCGAGTTAGTTGATTTTAACATCTACTCTTTCATGCTCAGCACTCTCTCTTACAAAAACCACGTAAGAACAGGATGCTTTCTTTATTACCTTATTGACCTGTACATGACGACTGACAATAGGTATGGTAGGGCAGGAGGATTTTTTTAATCGTTAAGATAACATTAAGTTGAAAGAAAAGAAAGGAAAAAAGGGGAGGCTCATGTCAACGAGATCATTTGCCCATTAAATTAAATTAATGTGTTGAACACACACAGTTATGTTTATCAATTAATTTTTTCATGGAAACCCTTGTAATTTTAACCTTAATACTTTTCATTAAATAATGGTACTTGTTCTAATGATTTTTATTTTCTTTTGTAGATGTAAACATTGGAGATTCGATTCATGGAAGACCATGTGGCAACATCCCGTGCTACTTCACAAGAAGATGCCAGGTGACACGTGGAGCACGAAAGATTTCTTACGGCTTTAGACGCAGTAGCAACACCACCTTCTTTCTCTAGTCATCCTCCTGAGAGGATGAACTTCAATAAGTATAATGGTAAACTCGACCCCACAACCCTTTATCCCAGTTACATCAATTTAAAGCTTATTTTGCTACTTCAAGAAAAAATGATACTAATAGAGTGATCTTGGCTAGTTGTTATTTAGAAGGTGAGGCCATTCCATGGTGGACCCAGTGGGCTCATGCCCACACTAGATTAGGTATAGAAGCTTATGACCAGGGGACGAGTTTGTCTTAGATCTTAAGTGGCAGTTTCTACCACCCCATTACCTTAAGCAACTCAAAGACGAGTTCAGGGAGGCACGTCAAAATGCACAACTAGTCCTACAGTTTGCCAACAAAAATCTAAACTTATGTTTGCAATTAGGCATTTCTGAAATGGACAAGAAAGGGAGGTTCATGTTAAATTCATCATTTTTTTTCCTTTTTGACCTATATTAAAAATGCAGTTGTACACGCTTATATACACATATGTACACAAGGACCTTCTCATTAATTTAAACACATGAATCTTGCTATTTTTCCTAACAAGGGTTTTTTCTATTTTTAATATATATTGTTTCATGAGGTAGTGCACATTTTGAACACAATATTTTTTCACACTCAATTAAACGCTTTATCATAGTCACCTAGTCACCCACTGCCAACTACTTTACCAAGTGGGCTAAGACCAAAGCTACTTTATCATAGTCACCTAGTCACCCACTGCCAACTACTTTACCAAGTGGGCTAAGACCAAAGCTACATAAAAAATTAACACAAGATTTATGGCCAAGTTCTTATTATATGAAATGTGTTTCTCATTATGATGTACCTCTTGAAGAATTAATGAAGCTCACATACAAGTTAAAAGAACAAAACATAAACTTGAATCAAATTGAAAAGACAAAAAGCATAACATAAAAGCATGAAATAGAGTAAACATTACCATCGACACAAGATTGGGTGTAATCTCCCCCCCTCATGCATGCAACTCCCACTTTCACGACATGAGTATTTTCAAAATTGTATTCAAAATATAGCCCAAGGAGCTAATAATAGTTGTGTATACATAATAGGGCTTTGCTTTTTCACTTTTTCAAAAATAACTCAAGCACTAAAGCTTATTCATACACTAAGTGTAAAATGACCAAAATTCCTCTAACACGTGTTAGTAAAATAGCAATGCCATGTACAAGCACACATAAATAATATGTACAATCATTTGGCACATGGCCAACAAAATAACCCATATGCAATAATTTTCGAGATTAATAGACAAGATCCTCGAAGTGCGGCACACGCACTCCTCATCACCTATCTTACAAATGTAAACACATTAGTGGTTCCAATTAATTGTTATCATAACAATTAATCCCAATATGAAATGCTCAAACACAACATACTCACCACTTGTTACACTTCGATGAGCGTATCACTATACCAATCATCTAACATGGAATGTCACTTGCGTAAACCACTTGTTACACTCAGACCATGCAATTGTCTAGCATAGTCCACTTGTTTCACTTCAACAACACACAATCGTCAATCATGGCACTACTTGTTTCACTTCAACAACACACAATCGTCAATCATGGCACTACTTGTTACACTTCGATCACATACACTCGTCAAGCATGATCTCAAGCTATACAAATAACACCAGGTAACTAGTATTTAATGTGGGGTCATCCACAATACCAATTCACTAGCATGGCATACTAGCATCATAGGCATCCCCGTTTAAGCAAAGGGTGGGACATCATGTAACAGAGACCCTAATGAGATTTTTAAGCGGGGGTTTTGACTTGGACATGGAGAAGGCATCCTCAAATGGTGCAGAGCATGTCAAGGTTGAGGGAGTAGGAATCATCCCTAGTGGTGACGAACGTTTTGGCGAATGGAACCAGAAGATCCACAGGTCGCCATTCTAGGCTCCCAATGCAAGGGCGGAGCTGTGGAGGTAGCATTGTTTTCCTTATTGTTGGAGAGGCCGAGGTTGGGGGGGCTATGCACGCAGCCATATAAACACAAGTTATATAGAAAATTCACACACCTACCCATTTCAAATGGGTGCATGGGCGATGTACGCACGTGCAGGTGAGTGCATGTACATATGCATGATGTGTGCACGTGCACGTGTGCAAGTGTGTATGCACTTACATGTGAATGTGTGTGCACGTGGGTGGGGTATAGGATGTGCAAAAGTGTTGGCACATATGTGAGTGTGTGTGCACGCCCCATGTGAATGTGTGTGCGCGTGGGTGGGGTGCACAACATGCAAAAGTGTGGGCATGTACAGGTGCCCGTGTCATGCAAATGTGAAAATGGGTGTGCACAAGTGCAATTATATGTACATGGAGAGTTTTAGTTATTTTTTGACATTTCTTGTTATGTTTTTTTGGCTTTTGTATTTTTTATCATTCTTGGTGAAGGCGGTAACTATACGCTTCACCAGGGGGAAGCTACACTACATATGTACACATGGGCTTAGGGTTCGTGGCTTACCATCAGCGAGGCTAGAGAATCTCTTTTACCCATCCATGACAAATTCTTGGATGCCATCACGCGGCTTTGCTGGTGCACTTGTCTAGCTTTGGCCTTCTAGTTGGCGAGTTGATATTATGGCATGGCGCACGAGGTATCACAAGACCATTGGAGTCTCTCTTGGTTTAGGGAGCACCTATGAAGCATAGTGGAACACTTTTCACTTTGGTGGGTGTCTCATCTCAATTTAGAATAGTTGAGGGTGTAGCCACTACGCACGAAATTGGTGGCATGACCACGGTTTCTTCTGCCTACTTCATTGGCTTGTTTGGCATGCATGACGATGTGGGGGGGGGTGCTACCACTACTCTCCATTCTTGCTTAGCCTTTGGGGTGGCATTAGAGGCAAGGCCTTGGGTCTCCACACCCATTTGGATTTATCATTCAAGGGTGCGTTTATAGGGGTCTAGGGGCACAGTTTTTTTTAATCTTGGAATCCAGGTGTGGGGGTTCCCTTCATAGAATCCTTGTGCTTTTAGAGCAATTTGTTAGGATCCAACAAAGTCATGACTTCTAAGGTGGTACTAGGTAATGAGGTCATCGCTTCTTGGATATTCTTGGCTTCCGGGGTTGTGCAGACGGTGAGATCTTTGGGACCCAAACCAATAGGTTCCCTTTATAGATGCCTTGAGCTTTTAACAACTTGATGGGGATGCAATGGGGCTCAAGATGTGGGTAGAACTCTATTGCATGGGGATATTGCTTTGGGCCAAACGGTGGTTGTTAGGTCTTTACTTCGGTGTCAAATCTACCTAGCTTGGCTAGCCAAGGTACTCTTGGGTACCCATTCCTTTTTAGTGCCCTCCTCAAAGGGTTAATAAGATTGACGTTTGGGGGGTAGTCTTGAGGCGCAACATGTACCTCCCTCACTTTTCTACTCGACTTTGTCAATTAACCAATTTCACTATCAATGCTTCAAAACCACTCCTGTGATCGCCAACCATGGTCATCAAGTCGTGCTCGACAGTTAAGCCATGATCGTTAGTCACGTACACCCATAATGATTGTGACACAAAACCTTCATAATCACGTCATTTGAAATTAGGTTTTGGTACCAAAAATAGTTTCACATAGACTCAACCAAATTGAAGGAAGATGGGCCCAATGAAAACAATAAGCAAAATTCCATCCATGATGATTAAGCATTGTGATTCCTCCTGTTTTGAAGTTTTTGGTGGCTCTGAGTGATTGTCTTCTTTTTGGAAATAGTGTGTTCTCTGTCAGGAGATTGGTTTATTTCTATAATTCTAACCACCAACCAATTAAATGTAGATAGAAAGAAATATTTGATGATTCACCAAGGACATGTACAAAGTAGGATGCACATTAGTCTATTTCTATAATTACAACCATCATCCAAATGTAGATATAAATAAATATTTGATAATATTGACTAAGGATGTAGAGAAGATAAGAAACCATAAGCTTTGCACAAGCTTAAGCAAAGAGATACCTCATAGTAGCTGCTGTGATAGTGAAGTCGAGCAGACACGATGATGAAGGTGCATACATGCAAGTAGCAAGTAAAATAGGACTCAAGAGGTAAACAAGAAAAAATAAGCAAAAACCACTACTGACGATGACTCTTAAATCTAGGTCATAAATGGAAGATGGAAGATAGTCAGGTTCCACATGGCACATCCTAATTAGACACATTGAGGTTCCACCATGATCCTGTCATATTATCACGCCATGGAATTGCGCCCATGATCATCGATCACACCATAGAATCACATAATGGAATCATATGATGATCATCACCCATGATCATTGATCACACCATAGAATCACATACTAGATTCATGTGATGAAATCATGCCCATTATCATCAATCACACCATTGAATCATGCTCGTTATTGCCAATCTATAGTGGTGTAGCTCATTTCTACTATCATTAGTGGAGATTTCATTTTTTGACACCATGTTTCACATTAAAAATTGACATTTCAAAGGGTTCAAAGATATACGATATAATTCACATCTTTGAAATATCTTTCTCAAGCATTCCAAATTCCCTTTCCATTGTGAGTGCCCACAGAGAACATCTATAAAGATTTCCAACCACTTTTACACATAGTCATTGAATGCAAAGCACACATCAATCTCTGAAATGTTGTGGGGGCATTGATTAGACCAAATGGCATGACTTTGTAGGCAAACATTCCCCATCTAGTCATGTTGAAATTGTCGGGGAATTTTGGAGCTCATGATGATGATATATGATGCTTGATGTTGATAACTTGCTCATATAAATGATTTAAGCCCAAATAATAAAAATATCATCAATATAGATCAAAATAAGAATCACCATGTTGTTGGAGCAAAAAGGCAGAAAACAGGCGACTGGAAAACAGTTCCGTATAGCAGTTTCGGTGGACCATATGCTCCAAGATTTGATATGCTAAATCCTCACATAATAACCTTGAATCACCTCAGAGGAATTAGGCGAATTCGTTGAGACGACGCTGCCGAATGACGCCGATTAGCAGAAAACGGGCTGCGCTGATGGCGATAACGAATTCGTGAAGCTAGGATCAAATTGGTCTACAATCTCTGTTTTAGGGCAAGCGTGGGAGCAAAGGAACAAGGCTATATCAAAATCTTGGGATATAGTCACCTCAGATACACGCATGGAAGAAATCTACAGCATGCTGTTCAAACAGAGAGAAAAACTAGCTATGGTGATTAAGAGAAAAATTAGGGTTTTTGCTAATAAACTAAACCTAATTAGGTCATGCTATGATGCCAAATGTTAGATATGATAATTCAACTATGAAGATTGATCAAAACATACTCAAGGTAGATCAAAGATTGTACAAAACATCATGAATATGAGGGACAAAAATTGGTATATGCAGAAAATTGCTTTGAGATTAATACAAGAAGACACTAATTATGATTAGGCATGAACCAAACTTACATAATCACTTGATCACGACTTGTATCTTATTTAGAGACTCCTCTACCCTATTTTTAGTTACATGAGTTGCATGAACCCTATGCACCAACCATTTGTAGGCTTTACACACCAACCACTGACCACTAGCCTAACCACCACACATTAAATTGGACTAAGGAGTTGGGATTACATTTATCCAACACCACGTCCTTAACTTCTATTATTGATCTGGCATATGAGATTATTGACTTCCCATATTTTGAGTGTTAGTCTCTCAAATGCACTATGCTCCTCTCATTGATCTCTCCAAGGAGTCAATGATTGGCAAGCTGCCATTAACACTAATTGGGATCCTCTCTCTTTCTCAGCATTAGCATGAATTGCTAGTGTCTCCCCCATGAAAATGTTTCTATACACGTTAGTGTACATTCTAAAACCATCTCGATCAATAAATCTTTTAAACTTGGGGTTAAAAGGTCACCTTTATATCTACCCCTTTAGCATGTTGCACAATCTCACAGATATGGTGGTTGCCATCCACATATATCCAATTTGTGCATGATCAAATTAACTATCTATTTAGGGATGCCAATCAACCACCACCGATCCATAGATATAGAGGTTTTGTGGGATGTATCTGATCTTATGGAAGGGCGAGTGTCTACATTAAAGGTCACCGTTTTTCCACTCAAGGAAGAAACTAATGTCCTTGGAACTCATGTAAAACTCCTTCATAGGTCTACTAGTTGCCATTCCTTGGTCCAATAAATCATCACCTACTACAAACGATAGGCTATGTAGGTTAAAGAAAGGGTTCCTTAGGAGATGAGGGGTCAAGAATTGTTCAATTCTAGTTCCGTTATTAGCAGTAGGAGCTCGAGAGGCAATCTTGCTATCCACTATCCTTGTACAAAGGATTCTTGGTGTGACTGTTGCCAGACCTTGCTAGACTGCAAGATCATAATGACAATAAGTAAAATCTAGTGTTCAACATAGAGGGTCTAGAGTCAATCGTGTCAAGTCAAAGGGTCAAGGGGTCAGCTTTGTCAATTCAAGTCATAGAAGTGTCAACTTTCTTTGATCTCTCCAGTCAAGGTGTGAGGGATATGAATTCACCCCAAAAAAAATCACTTCTCTCTTCACCCTTCAGTTTCAAACCACTATTTTCAAATCTCTTCCAAATTTTTATTTTCTTTTATATGTGTGCATATGTGCTTACTAGTGTGGGTTGTATTCCAACTATGTAGGATCGTGAGGTGAGGCGGATCATGAGGCAATCGAAGAGGTGGGATTGTGAAGCAATTGGAGAGGTGGATTGTCAAGTGGAATAAGTGGAATCCTGAGGCAATCAGAGAGGTGAATCATGAGGCAATTAAAGAGGTGAATCATGAGGTGGATCATGAGGTGATTGTGTCAAAATTATGGGAAGTATGCACAACGGAGCAATAGTTGATGGCAAGATAGAGCAACATATATGAGAGAGAGCAAGAACACAAGATGTATAGAAAGCTTCTATATTACTTCTATTTCAGCCACTCCAAAGCTAGCTTAACCTTCACGTTCAAGTGTTGTGTTACAGTGAAGCCTCCTGCCCTTTATATAGGGTTCACCAAGGGCTAGGGTTGGGCTAACCCTAGATCCCTTTTCCACCTATAGCCCACTTTATTTGGAGTGTATTCACACCTACATGACCTCTTTCTCTCACCCTTTATCACTTGTACATCATATATTTCAACAACCCCTCTCAATGCCACCATGGGTACAATGCCAAATATGGAGCAAGGTGAGCATTGGACATATAAGAATAAAATGACCCCCTCTCAACCATAGGATAGATGGCAAGGTAGGTAGCCTTTATAGATTAGGTTTTTACAAAAGTTATCAGTTTATAGAGAAATGTGGTTCACTCCCAATTCTAGTAAACATGCTTCACTCCTCAACTAGAAGAGTTGCTTATCTGGAACATTTGAGGAATTTACATAATTCCCCTCAACCTTAGTAACGTCTTTGGTACTATCCCTTCCATAGTGGTTTAGTGCACTACCCTTCGCTTTGATGAAACCATTCCGTCCAAAGCTTCCGTCACCGTCGCTATTTCATTTGCCACCTTGAGCACAGTATGCGGGCTACCGTCTTGAGTGTGGTGGATGTTGCTTATGCAACATTCGTGTTGTTGTGGTGAACAACACTGTGGCAAGTCAACACAGAGCTAGCTTCATCAGAGTCGGCGCAACGCCAAAACGACAGCACCATCGTTCGTCCAAACGACAGCCACGTAGACACGGCAACCGGACTGGTCTGACCATCAGCAATATTGCAGCAAAACCTAACTCTTCTGCACATTAAGCATCGTAACTTTTCTGTTGCTTAAAGCAATAGTCTGGCAACGCCTCCACAACCAGCTGCAATGGGGCAGCCGACGCGTAGGCATAGCCAAACAAAACGTAGAGCTTTTTTTTTTCAGAGATGAAAAAAAAAACGCAATCCAAAGGTTTAAAAACCTTGTTTTTTTCTCATCCAAGTTATATAAAAAACTCTTTTAAACGGTTTTTAAACCTTTCTCTAAGGTTTTTTTTAAACCTTTATCACAGAGGTTTTGTCCCTCATTTCTTTCAAGCTTGAGGCAAGCGGAGGAAGAAATTATTTTGTGACGTTCTCGCTTGGAAAGTGTAAGGCATGCACAATTTTTGAAACCAAGCAAAATCAACGCATCAAGCATGAAATCCAATCCTAAATTTTTTTGATGAACTCATATGCATGGAAGTCATCTACCGTATTATAATGGAGTTAGACATTGCCCTTGTGTTGATAAACAAGTGGTAAGACCTCTCCTAAATCAATGTTCACATTGGTGTATGTATTTATGCATCATGATGAAGTGGAAGGTGGAAGCAAGAAGCATATTGAGAAGTACATGCATAAGCTATTGAAACATGGGTGGCAGCCTTGTGTTAGTCTATGTGGTAGCTGGACTAAAGAAGCTAGCATCATTGGAAGGAGACGTATATGCATGAAGCATGTCTACCACGAGAAAGGATTGGAGAAGCACAAAGATGCAACCAATGAAGCCAATGTAATGAAGAATAGTATATCCAAATCCCACTTGAAGTTTGTCTTTTGTAACACGGAAAAAGACAGACGTTGACCAGAACAACGCAAAAGTGGAGCTGCGTTTTTTAAATAAAAATGTTGCGTTTGTTGATGAAGTTTTCCCTTTGATAGGGGGGAAGAGGACAAACCTAGCCAACCTTCCACTCCTTCAATCGATCACAACGATGCTCCCATCCATCTTTGACATCTTCGAAGAAGATTGATGATGGAAAAAATGATGGAATTTCTTGATGGAAAAACTAGAGATTTACCAATTTGCTTGCGTTTTCTTCTCCTTTTTCCTCCTCCTCTTCTTCTTCTTCTTCTTCTTGTCGCGATGATGAGGATCACCTTCTTTGATGAAGCTCTTTTGTTGCCTTCCTTCTCGACACCTTTTTGCTTCTCACCTTCTTCTACCACCGTCCTTCTTGATGAGGATGTGAATGGCTTATGATAGTGAGAGAGAAAGAAAAGGGAATTGAAGGGGAACTTAGCCTTTGCAAGGCTCTAATACCATGTCAAAATTATGGGGAGTATGCATAACGGAAGCAATAGTTGATGGCAAGATAGAGCAACATATATGAGAGAGATCAAGAACACAAGATGTATAGAAAGCTTCTATATTACCTTCTATTTCAGCCACTCCAAAGTTGGCTTAACCTTCATCTTCAAGTGTTGTGTTACAAAAAGTGAAGCCTCTTGCCCTTTATATAGGGTTCACCAAGGGCTAGGGTTAGGCTAACCCTGAATGTCATAACATTGGAAGCAAACAACCCCCATTTTGTGATAAAAGCTATCTTTCTTTGTCTTCACGTGCCATAATTTGCACCTGATTATAACCCTTGTGAATCCATTCAAAAATGAATACATTTCATGACAATTGATAGCATCTAGAAGAGAATATGTGAAGGGTAATGGAAAGGGATCTTTACTTATGGCTGCATTCAATTTCATGTAATCCACACATTCCCTCAACTTTCCATTTTTCTTAGGGACAATGAAAATTGGAGACACCAATTAGCTTTGTTAATGCCATAAATAAAACCTAATTTCAATAGCTTATCAATCTCTTCTTTAAGTTGAAGAGCATAATTTGGGTTTATCCAGTACCTCTACTACGACTACCGACTGGGAATTGCATCTTCCTTGAGATTGATTCTATGTTGATAAAAACTAGGATCAATACTCTTCATGTCTATATAGCTCCAAGTAAATACATATTTATATCCACACAAATATTCTTAAAATTTTTGTCTCTATTCTTCTATGAGTTCACTTACTCGAACCATTTGAGGATTCTCCCCCAAGTTCATTTCGACAATTCATTCGACCACTTTTGTGCATGTCCTTTAATGTGTTTCTTCTACAACAATTAATGCTTTAATCTCTTCAGGAACTTAAGCTTGCATCGTTTTTGGAAGAACCTAGTTATCCCTAACCTCTAGATATACCAGTATCCCTTCCTTTAGGCGGTGGTGTCACCAAGATTGGTTGTACTACCATTACATCTAGCTCATATTGGAAAACAATCCAGTCCACATCCACCTTAAACAAGGAAACTAGATCATGATTCTCCCTTAAGAATTTCTCTTGCTACTTATCATTCTCCACTCCTTCAAATCCTCCGTCTATAAGGACGCCACACACTGTCTAACCTTTAAATGTTATTGTGATTTGCTGAGACTGCTTCATCATAATCCAGAATTGGTTCTATTGATCCACATTGTACTGCATGTACCTAATTACTTTGCTAGCTTAAACTTCCACCAATTTCTCCATAGGTAATATCCTTTTTAATACTTTTTTGCTGATAATTAGGCACTAAACACAAGAATCGATCCAATGTAATGTTAAGCTTCATCTGCAAAAGTCATCCCATAGAGAATATTCAGATGATTCTTCAATTGGCTATCCCTTGCTTCCAAATTTCTAAGGTAAAATATTTACTCTTCTCTTAGCCAAGCACTACTCCTAGATTACACTATCTTTAATTGAACTAACTTTTTGGTTTCCTTCTGAACTTCAACAGTGTCCTTTCCTTCTTTCTTCTAAACTTCAATAGTATGCTTTGTTGTGTTAGACAATTCCTCTACATCTTTACTCTTTTGGCACTTTCTAGCCCTGCACTGCACCTATGCTACTTGATCCTAATGCATCCAACACTTTTAGGTTCTAAACTGCACTTATGCTACTTCATCTTGATGCAGCACTTTCTGGCCCTAGATTGCACCTATGTTGCTTGATCTTATGTGTCTGGCACCTTGGATCCTTTTTGGTTCTTTCAGACTAATTCCTTTTTGCTTGATCTTGATGTGTCTGGCAACTTGGATCCTTTTTGGTTCTTTCAGACTAATTCCTTTATGTGATCAAATGGCCTTTGGACTATCTACTACCACTATCCTTGGTAGGGGCACTTTCTAGATGTGGATTTCACCTTGGATCCTTTATGGTTCTTTCAAATGACCTCCAAACTATATGCTATTGGCAAGGGAGCTTTTTGATCATTCCAGAACTCTCCCTTTGCTTCCTACACCATCTTGGTGACACACCATTGCTTCTCCAAATTCTAGGGTTTTTTCTTTGTCCTTAGTCCATCTTGATTCTCTAAATTAGCTACTAGGCTGATTGTTTGTTGCTGGAGGTTGGGACAAATTGGACCCCTCAGCTTGTGTTTTTTGGGTTCCTACTGATGATGCTGCCACATCAGACACTTCATCTTACAATGAAGTACTGGGGTGATTGCTTTATAGTAATAACATTGGAAAGGTACACCTGCTGCACCACAATGACCTCATCCATAAGGACGAGCCTGTAGTATACTTGTAGTGACGTGGTTTACTTGTGCTATTTGTTGGACTTGAATTGCACCCTAAGTTTACTCTTCCTTTGATGCTACAGATGATGCACTCTGCCATTGTACCGATAAGCCTCTGTAACATGAGTGGTGGTTTGACATTTAGCATAATAATGAGTAACCTTAAATTCCTCCTTGGTGTGACCTTGATTTAAACACTTTGTGCACACCAGACATTCAATCCACAGCCCAAATCAAGCTCCCCATGCACTTACACCCTTTGAATCTTATTCTTCAACCATCTCCGAATTTTGTTTTTTCTTCTTTCAATTCCTATGCTTGGATTATGAATCCAACTAGCCAATGCTGCCCACTAGTCATTCTTTGACCATTTTCGACTTCTCGCTTTTCATCTTTCAATTCCTATGCTTGGATACTGAATCCAACTCCGCATCCCAAATCATCATTTGAAGTGTCGTCCTCTTGTTCATCCTCTGAGAAATCTATTTCACACTTTTTTTTCTTATAAAGTCGAGCTTTCCCCTAAACTGTGTTCCGATCTTCAAGAAGCTTCCACCAGTCCATCAAATCTACTGATGGTGAGATCATAGATGCTATAGTAGGCTTCAACTTCTTTCGCAGACCCCGTAAAAACTATTCTCCCATAAATGTCTCAGTTGGCTGATCTACTGGGTCCACTCAACTCCGTAGAGTGCAAAATTTACCTATGTAATCTTCTACTGACAAGTTTTTCTACTCCAGGTGATGTCTAGCAGCAACAACTGCTGCAAGGATGTCTTATTCTTCCAAAATCGGTGCAAAAATGCATCACACAGTTTCTCATATGTTGGAAATGCATTGGGGTCATACCGCACATGCCAATTGGTTGTTTTCCCATCAAAAGTACCATTGAATGTATTATGCTTCTGAGCAGTTGTTGCAATTGTAAGATGCATGCCATTGGCCAACCAACTATTCTTTAAATTTACCATGTGTGTATCCAAATACTCCTCCTTATCATGGAACTTTAGATATTTGAGAGATACCTACTGTTGAGCCATGATGGGTAATGACGCACCTGTAAGACTGAGTGGGCTGCAACTTAAATGACCTGTCAAGGATAGATCCACACCTAGTCTGATAAGCAGTAATCCAAAAATCAATAAGTTCTGGGCTACACTGTGGGGATAGATACTGGTGAGGCAATTGGTTTATAATCATCCATGTGTCTGATGTCCTGTGAATGCTCATTGACTGTATCTTCCACAACCCCAACATCTTCGAGCTCATCCTCCTCTTTAGTGGATACCTTGTCTTCTTCAATGGGTACCTCATCTTCTTCAGTGGGTACCTCGTCTTCTTCAGGCCTCATATTCCTCAACTGTGGGCGAATCCTCCCATAGACTATCTAATGCTACGTGGTGTCATCCTCCCATAAACTATCCACTATTGCGGGCGTATCCTTGCATAGACTATCTAGTGCTGCGAGCGCATCCTCCCATAGACTATCCAGTGCTACGATGCTCCTGCTGGTGAGTAGCATAACGCGGATCTTGATCCATCATAAATGCCTAATTTAGCAAAACAGATAACAACCTAATAAGAGTCAGTGCTACGCTTTGCTTCTAGAAAAAGCAAGTCTTATACATCCAATTGAGCATGGATGAGGAAAACTATTGGATAGCCACACACAAGTGATACAACTGACTTGAATAAAAAAATGGAAGATGTTCAAACAAACCTAGAGAGGAATGCCCACAAAATATAATCGTTTTTGTCTCAATGAATCAACAGATGCCACAAATCGGTTAACAAAAAAAAAGCGATATACGAAATAGGCAAAACCTATTCACATAAGGTGAACACAACAACGAACACCATCATAGTTTGAGTAATAAAAATATACTGAAGAATGTCCTAAGAGATAACAAACAATCCACAACTTAATAGGCAAGGGTAAAAATCCACCCATGCCAAAGCTATACAAAATTTACATGATGCTCATATATAAAATAAACCAAAGCATGTGTGGGGAATCGATAATTCAGTAGGATTGCCAAAAGTGTTGGTGGATAAACCAATAGTGTTTACGGGTTTAACATTAGACATAATTGCAACATTAATGAGCAAAAAGATGATCATCACATAGATTTAGAACATTACAGTACTCACACAGAATTGTGAAACAAAGAGATTTAGCTAACTCTGTATAAATCTTCATCTACATATATATGCTTATACATCAGCTCTTTGCACATAAAATAACCATCTAGATTGAGAAACAAAGCATTATCTCCAATCTCACATGTTTGTTAAGATCTTATTTCTCAGCTACCCCTAAGGCGGGTTATTTCCTAAGCTAACATGCAATTTTAGCTCCAATATAAAATTCAACTTTAAAACAATTAATGGTATATTGGAAATTATTTACGACGATATTGGTTATTGCATAGCCTCGATGTCAATTAAGGCAGGCCATGCAGCTAGGTGGTCTTTTGTGAAAACTCTAGCTTAAGAAGAGTGGGTTCCACCAGTGGTTCTATTTCAAACATGACGGGCATAAACAGGGATGTGATTTCGGCATCATCCAATCATGCAAACCTTATCCCAAGCTTTTGTGAAAGAGTGTCCATGGTTTTTTCCAAAATATGAATCTAATCCTCAAAGTTGGCAAGATATGGGAGGGGTCCATGTTCTTGGTCCTCATCTTCACCATCCAACATCTTGTTACAAGCTCTATAAATATCAATTAATGTGGTCTAAGCAGTTTTGTCAGGCTCATTGGATACCTCGACCCATGGGATAAGTCTTCCCTATTTTCTTATACTTTGCGTATTGGTTTCCCAATCATGAACAAGCCTTACGTCTCTCATGTAAGGCCTTTCGAGGATCATAGTGTATGGCCCTCTTTTCTAAAAATCCACAAACGTGTGGTGGAAGCTAAGCTCAAAGGTCTTAATCTTTACATCTTGAAGGAGGCCTAAAGGTTTAGATGTGTTCCTATAGGTAAGCTTGACCATGAGGCTTGTTCCTACAAGTGGTGGGATTTCCTATGCCTCCATCAATCCTTGGTGATTATGCTGACACTAGCACCACTATCCCAAATTGTGCAGACCATCGTGCCTTATTAAATGACATGTAACACATTGCTCATTTCATCACTTTTAAAATAGTGTCCCATCCTATTTATGGGCATGTTTGGTTGCCCCAATGTGGAATAGTTAATCTCCTCCTCCGCTTTAGGTTCAATTGTGTGGGCTCTTAGATTCACAGTCATGTAGTCTCATAAGTCTTTCCAAAGTTGAGAATTTTCTTGTAAAAGAGAACTTATAGGGATTCAAACTTCTGAGGAAAAGAAGGTTATGTATCTTTACGATGTCCCTCATGCAATATTCATGCTCACTTAGCATGTATGGGATATACACCCTTCCCTACAAGGAAATGCCTCTAATATGGGGTCAAAATGAAGTCATCACCTATCACATCAAAGAAAATATTATGGCAATTATGATGACCCATTTAAGGCCAACTTTAACTTCCCATTGAGTCCTCCTTCACTGTACCTAGCAATTCGAAATCTAGTTGGATTGGTTCTAGAGAAAGAGGCTCTAGAAGTGGCTCTTTTTATGGCTTCTTAAGACTGGTCATGGGTTTGGCTACGATCTTTAGTGTGCTCTTAGGTGGGTTCAATGGTTTGTACTCAACCACTTGCTCAAGTATTAGCTTTAGTTTAGTCTCCACCTTCCTTATAAGCACTTAAGCTTGTTTTATTCACTTGGGGTACTCTCTTTGAGTTTCTTTGGAAGGTTTGTTTAGTCATGAGTTTCTTTTCTTTAGTAGGAAGAGCTGGTTTGAATATGAGATTGCTCGTGAAGGAAGCACAGAAAGCTATCATCATCTGAACCACTTTCAATGATCATAACATCATTACCCTTAGCAACTGATTGTGCATTGTGTTTCTACATGCTATTCAAGGTTTTCTTCTTTTCGACCTCTCGTTCCAATCCTTTAGCCTTTCAAGGGCTACTACAGTCCCTTTGGGACTTCGCCTCAAGCTCTTTGGCTACTGGCTTTGAGGTTGACACTTAAGCTTTTTGCTTCTTCGCTTCCTTGGATGTTTCCTTGGCAACTGCCTTGACTTGGTCTCTGAAGCCTTGTGATAGCATTGAGGGGAATTGTATAAATAAATCCACCTTGTACTTTTAACAAGTTAAGGCTCACAACACTCCGACCATTGGGGTGATGGTTACCCTGTGTTGGGATAATCCTTGAAAGCATGATTGAATCAAAACTTGTGAGTGAGGATGCCAGATGAGCTAGCGTACCCACATGGGAAGTTACATTTACGGATCAAAGGCAAGACCCAATTACACATGTTTTGATACGGCTAATGTAAGATCTTGACTTGAACATATTTGGGGGCTAGCATAGGGCTTAACTCCATTTTTTCGTCCATTCCAAACTATATTGGGTTCACCCAATATTGCTAAGTCTTGATTAGGAGGTCACACTACAAAAAAAACAAACGGTTTTGGAGCCTTGGATGTGTTTGTTTGTTGCTTTTGATTTTGATTTTGAGGTTTATTTTGCAGTAGAGGATTCTATGTTCATCTTTTTGGTAGGGAAAAACCATGTTTTTTTTGTGTGATTTACATGAAATTGAAGCCCAAAAGGCTCATATTTCATTGCTTTGATCTAAGAATTAGCTTATGATTAAGAGGAGTGGAGTCCACTCTGAAAGCATAATCATTGAGCTCCATTAGTTTAAATTAGAGTGAAGTTGTCAATTCTAGTTCGTGCATTTTATAATTTTTCATAAATTATGGAATTGGTAGAGTAGAAGCATGCTAAATCATCTAAACCAAGTAAAAAACACTGAAATAGTTGCATTGTAACCCTAGAAGCATGCTAAATCATCTAAACCAATCAAAGAGCACTTAATTAGTTGCATCACAATCCTTAATTAAGATTAGAAACACTAAACATATCCCATCCAAAAAATCACAAAATTAGCAAACCAACCTTGGGCAGGGGATGTGAACCTATAGTCTCACACAAAAAGACATGAGACTAGACATGTGAGCTTTGAGTCGTGAGGCTGGACACGTGAGCCATGAGCCGTGAGCCGTGAGTCGTGAGTCTGGACACGTGAGACATGTGCAGTGAGTCTGGACACGTGAGCCGTGAATCGTGAGTCTAGGCACATGAGCGACGTGAGCTTGGTGGTAGGTATACCTAATATAGTGTGGACCAATTAACCTATACGAACACACCTACCCATGTTCTTAGAAGATATTCTTGTCATGCAATTTCTACCAACTACAATTTCTAAGGAAAATTCTTGTCCTTCACAATTATTGGTGGAAAATTAAGTACACTTACTACCCCCAATACATACACAAAACCCAACCCTATCATGGGCCCTATTCCTAGATTTGTGTCCCAAATATGCCTATTTTACACTAGGGAAGGATATGAGCCTAGTTCATATAAAACAAGCATGAGCCTAGAGACATAAGCGTGCAAACCTAAGCTTAGAGGCATGAGCCTACAGACGTGTGAGCGTGGGCATGTACCTATATATAGGAGTCTAGAGACATGAGCCCACAAACGTGAGCATGGACACATGAGCCTAGCAATAAACCTTTAAAAAACCCTGGTCTGAAACAATTCGTAGACCTGAACCAGAAGCACCAAGGACCTTTGATGATGCAAACCCGATTTGGACTAACGACAATACAGTTAATTGCATGCATCAAACCAACCCCCCTCAAACCCACCAACCCTTTGATCCCAGCAAATGACCAACACTCGATAAAGTGCTCCCTAGTTAAGGAGGATAGACTTATTTGGCCCAGTGAGGAGCTTTGGGAAGAAATGAGCCAATGAAACATAGATGTGAGCAGAGGAACAATGGAACACCTCGAAACAGGAGCCACCATGATGGTTCTCTGAACTCCAGATTCACCAACATGCTTTATAAATAGTGTCTCGAAGGTGTTTAATCGCCTTATTTTGGGCACAGCTCCAATGAAGGAGAAGGACTAGTACTAAGACTCAGGGTTTTCTCCCACATGAAGCACTCATTAAACCATGCCTGACACATAACGTTTCAAACATTTACTATGAATCTTAAGTTGGGTTTATTCCAAGCAAACCATGACTAGCAATAAGTAGCCCAACAAATGTAGTTTTACAATAAACAAGACTTGTCTCTTTTGTTGCACCATTGAGGATAGGTATTCCACAATACACACAAGAGCACCAACTTCTTATATGTATGACACTCCCTTGGCCCATGGAGCATCTACCCATACTCATGCTAGGGATGTTATAGGAGTCGTGACGTTGCCTCATTCACTTGCTCATGCTAAGTGCAAAAGTATATACCTACTCCCCACACACAAACACACATGATTTTTACATCTAATTTTTGACTCGTAGTTAAGCGATGGAGATATAACTATTTAACTTTGTCATTTGTGTACACAGTGTAAGAAGTAGGAGTCTTGCTCTTCTCCAAAGGAGCCCACTATAGAAGAACCTTTACCATGGATCTAAGTTCCAGTTTTTCTCTGTTTGGACGAGGACCAATAAACACGGGGAAGGTTAAAGAGCTAATGTCAAGGACTACCTCATCATCACAAAGGGATCCCCAAGGGCATTCATAGAATGCGTTCTTAGCCATAGAGTGACCTTGTAGCCTCAAAGCCAGGCCAACATTGAGGACAAGTGCCATTGGAAATCGCATAGCCTAAGACCTCAAAGAGCATGCATCAACGTATCGCACGATCAGTTGTCAACAGCAACAATGTCGTGACCACCATCGAAAGCGGTTTGGATGAGAGCTCTAAAGGTGTCTCCCTTGCGGAGACACCTTTGCGGGGAGACAGCCAGTGATCTCCCGCTCGAACCCGCACTATTCCCAAAGAAAAGAAACCCATGGACTATATAAACATTCCAAAGAAAAGAAACACATAGACTATGAAAACATTCCAAAGAAACTCAAGGAGTATCCCAACCCCGTGTTGGAGAAAGAGAGGATGAAATAAGCCCAAGAGCTTGTGAGGAAGGTACATGCTGAACTAGAGCCAATGTTAGAGTAAGTGGTCGAGTACGAATCACAATCGGCACCTAAGAATATTCCAGACTCTATCCTAAAGCCAATTATAAAACTAGAGAGGGATCCTCAAACTTTGTCTAAGGCCTCAGGTAGACCCGTATCCATTCTTAAGAGGCCACAAATAGAACCACTTCTAGAGCCTCTCCCTCTTGAACCAATCAAAACAACACCCACATTGCTGCACAGAGGATCAATGGGAGGTGAAAGTTAGCCTCATCATAGCCAACACAACATCTTTTTTGAGGTGATTCGGCGGTGATGATTTTATCTCTTTTGCTTCAGAGGCACCGTGCAGTGCCTCCTAACCCACCTCAGGGGGAATATGAGCCTAGGGAGAGCGAATATTGCCCTCCATGGGGCATAACAGGTCTCATAGCCTTCTTGTCCTCGGAGGTCTGAGAGTTTCGATAAGTTATCTTTTACAAGGAAATTCTCAACTTTGGAGAAGCTTATTAGATTGGATGAATGCGAGTTTAAGAGCCCATATAGCTGAACCTGAGTCGGAGGAGGAAGAGGATGAACTATGCCCCATAGTGTACCCTCCCTCTATAGCCAAAACTAAAGGATAGCCCAAAGTACCCATGAGCAAGCTGGGACACTATTTTGAAAGCGATGAAATGAATGCAATGCTACCTATTGTGTACAAGGGACTTACGGTCTTGGTGGATGGTGGTGTTAGTGTGAGCATAATCACCAAGGATTGCTAGGAGGCCTGGGGTAGCTCGCCACTTGGGGCACAAGCCTCGTAGTAGTGACGCTTGTGGATGGAACATAGCTAAACCCATAGGCGTCCTATAAGATGCAAAATTAAGACCTTTGGATTAAGTTTCTACCACCACACATTTGTGGTGATGGATTTTCAGAGTAAAGAATCATACACAATGATCCTTTGGAAGGCCTTACATGAGAGAAGCAAGGCTAGTTCATGATTGGGAAACCAATCACATCAATATATGAAAAGGCAACCAGCCCTTGAAGATAAATCTAAAAGGGAAGACTCATCCCATGGGCCGAGGCATCCTCACCAATTAGTCTAACACAATTGTCCAAACTACTTTAGTCAACAATTGTAGATGTTGCCGCAACCAGTTGTTGGATAGTGAAGATGAGAACCAAGAATATGGACCTCTCCCAGACCCCGACGACTCTGAGGATTAGATCCATGCTTATTAACCATGGACACTTTTCCACAAAATTTTGGAACATAGTTTGCATGATTGGACAACGAGACGAAGATCACCTCCCAGTTCATGCTTAGTATGGCATCCCTCTTGGGAGCCGACACAATGATTTTGAACCTGGAGTAGCTAGTGATTCATCTGTATAGATGGCTTACACACAAGATTCCTCAAGACTCTCTTCTCAAACTCCTCATACTTTGATTATTCATCATCAATGCACCTCCGCGTGATACAAGATAAAGAGGAGGGGGTGCAACTTCTCAACCTTCTCATGTTATTTTTATTATTACACCATCGATATATTAAGGTTTCCTTCCCATTACACATTTAGGCCTTCACACTTTTTGTCCTTTGCACCATCATCTCATAGCTTTGAGATTGTCCATTGTCTGCCCTTCACTTCGTCTTCACACGAGACACACCCTTATCTTCTAGTGCTCGTCGACACAATCATGACTTTTCTAAAAGAACTCATGTTCATACTGGCATACACATGCCGCGAGGCCGTGCTCCAAGGGGGACCTTTAGATGAGTAGCCCTATCTTATGGAAAATTTCTAGTATTTCTATTTAGCAGATTTTCTATCTTATGGTCTGACTTTGAAGAGTTAATATAAATACTTTATTGTTCCCCAAAAAAAATTCTACTATTTCTATTTAGCAGATTTTCTAGAGGAGAACAAGTGATCGGCTTGGACGACCTGTAGCATGTGAACGGTGCCTACGACAACTTTTACGGTCTCCTCTCCCCCTTAGGGTTTAGCGGAGACTTCTTTTTCTGCGCTTGAGTCCCAATGGAAGAGGGGCGAGTTTCGAAGGACCTTGTAGCGAAGGCGGTAGAGTCTCTGAGGAAGTGGGAGAGCTCGAGGAAGCAAAGTAGGGAGAAAACCCTACTGCTGGAGGACGACAAGCTCATGTACATAGTACTATCGCTCAAGAAAGCTGCCCCCGAGCAGAGCAGGACGAATCCTTACCAAATACCCTTGCCGCACCCTCTCTTCGAGCTCGGTGATGGCGGGTCACAGGAGGTCTGCCTCTTCATAGACGATCGCAAGGGCCTCAAACAGAAAGAGGCCAAGCAGAAGCTTGCGGAAGAGGGCATCGCCATAGCCAAGGTCATACCCCTCTCCAAGCTTCGCACAGATTACAAGGCCTTCGAAGCCAAACGGAAGCTCTGCGGGTCGTACGACCTTTTCCTGGCGGACAAGAGCGTCCTCCCCGCCCTTCCCAAGCTCCTCGGCAAGAGCTTCTTCAAGAAGAAAAAGCACCCCATCCCTGTGGACCTCAGAAAGAAGGACTGGAAGAAGCAGATTGAAGCCGCGTGTGGTTCTACTTTCCTCTATGTGAAGGGTGGTACCTGCTCCGTTGTCAAAGTCGGCCGTCTCTCACAAACACATGATGAGGTATGTGATAACATCCATGCCGTCATTGCGGGTGTCTCATCTTCCATACCTAAAAAGTGGAAGAACATAAGGTCTTTGTATTTGAAAACCCTAGAGTCCGTCCCGCTCCCACTGTACCAGTCTTTGCCAGACCTTCCCATGAAGATAAATGTGTCTTAGCAGTAAACTTGTTTTAGACCTATGCCCATAGCAAGATCTCCCAACTAGGCAAAGGAGATGTGGATAAGGTTTGTGATGTGTTATGGCTCTTCTTTTTGATATGATCAGATTTAAAAAAGTATATCAGGTCAGGTCGAGGTTCTTCTCGACACTCTTGGTGTTTCCAGAGGGGTTTCCAAATCTTAATTTGCCTTTCCTTGAGGTTATCAAATGTTTTTCATCACTTTGTTGTTCACGGTCATTTTTTTGCTTCTCTCTTTGAGTTTTGTGATTTATGTTTATGTATTTTGATACAAGAACATGTTTAGAAACCCATGCTTCATTGTCTCATGATTCTACGTTTCATGCACCATCATGATTCAATGAAGGCCTGGTCCTTTAGAGTTTCATGTACAGTTTACTGGGTTGTGTATTTGTTGAAGCACGACTGCCAGGTTTTTTGAATTGTTGCACCAAATCTGCACTAAATTTGGCTACTCTTACCTGTTTTAAAAAGACATGGTTTGACCGTGTGCCATGTTAGAATCAGAATTAGGGTTAGGATTTGAAGTTAGGCTGAGGGCCAGGGCTTGTGTATTGTCAAGGGTTCGAGTATATCTTTTCAAATATATATGCTTTTTGGTAAATGTTAGTGTGCTGCTACCATGGTTTGTCTCAAAAGTGGATTTGAAGCTTGAATTTCTTCCTGATTTACCTTTTGGTGGCTTTCATGATATGGATGATGAACAACTGCTTCACTTCTCCCTGGTAGTTTTGACACACAAAGTTTGTTAAAGTTGTCATGCTGTCTCCTGTGGAGCAAGATCTTTTTCAGCAAAGAGAGGGTGATTGTTTGTACTTAAGTAATTTGGACGATGAAAAAATCCCTGCAAATGGATGCCCTTGTGTCATGTGCATTAGCCCCAGGTGCATATCATAACTATTAGGCATTCTGGTTGGATGCACTTGTGTCATGTGCATCAGCCCCAGGTGCATATCATAACTATTAGGGCTCAGTAAGTAGGGGTTGAACATCTTTAAGTTGTATGTTAACCCTACTATTAAAGGGGTGGAGGCCATTGAGTGGATTAATAATTGAGATGCACAGGGATTAGACAAGGTCCACGCTTGTGATGGGTAAATAGAAGACTTGTGGCATTTGATCCATCAGAGTGCTGGAACCTAGGCAGGTTCTCGGAAGGAGCAAACAGGCAGTTCAAGAGGATTGAAATCAGAAAAATAAAGCATATGATGTAACTTGGATCAGCTAGAGGCAGTTTTGGGCAGTCAAGACTGCCCATAGCGGGTGCACAAGGGTGACCTAGATGCCTGCCCAGTTTGGCAGCCCTAACAGCGTTAATACTATTTTATTTGATTTTGGCTGTTATACGTTAAACCAGCCAAAAGTTTTTAGTATATAAAAGGGTTATTCCAGCTCTTGCTTTGAGTATTCGCAACCTTCAGCTTCCAGTTCAGTGCTCTTAAATTTAGCCCCTATATTTGTTGAGCTGCGTGAAAGGGAGAAATCAGCTTCAATCCTCCGAGTTGCAGCAGATTTTATCACTGAGGTTGCTTCATTCTCAGCCTTTAAAAGCATGGTGTTGTATTGTCCAATTTTCTCATCGTTTCACCTTTCGTCGTTGCACGATCAATTTAATTTCAGATATTCTGCAAGGAAACACAAGGTAGGGCTTTCTTGATGATTGGTACTGGTACTGTATTGTTGGAGTGAATTTCTTCCTTTTTGAATTTTTCTTTGTCATCTATATGGCTCTTTGCCTTATTAAAGTTGAACTTTTAGTTGGCTTCCAAACTTTCAGCATCTTGAGGGTCGTAGCCATACGAATCTCGTCTGACAGAGCATGCCGATGCACATGAACATCTGCGTCAAGCACTGTTTCAAACCATCCGCAAAAACACTCTACTTACTCCGATTGCTGAATGGTCTTCAGGAGCATCAGCAGTAGCTTCTTGAAGCAGGTTAGGTAGTCAGTCACTCTGGTTCTGCAAGTTCTTCCTATTAGAGTTTTTTTTTCCATCTATATGGCTCTTCCCACCACGAGAGAGCGGCACCTGTCAATGACTTGTGAACATGGTAATGCTGAAATACAACTGCGTGTTGCAGCAAAAGTATCTGTGGCACTCCGTGTTTTATGGGCAGAGTACTAGACAGGTGGCAGCTACAGCCAGTTGGGCAGCATCTGGAGAAGTCAGGTAGGCTTGGACAGCATCACCCATGTGTTGGGCAGGTCGGCAGCCACCCATGCAGCCACATGTGAAAACGGTGACATTTATGCAGTTATGGGCTGCTCCTCTACAGGCAAACAGTAGCAGACCTAACCAACGGGGCATTAGGACCCCTATATATACATATGTTGGGTTTTCTATCATCCATATCATTTTTGCCAAGCGATTATGCATTCTGCAGAGCATTTACAACCCACTTGGGGAATTAGGTGAACTACTGAACTATTAAAATGAAAAAAATAACAGCAGCAGCAGTGCCCCCCATCCCCCCTCCCCCCCATCCCCCCTCTCGAACTTTATTACAAAATAAGTATTTTACGATGTACAAGCATGAAGGTGCCCTGCAAGGTTTGCAATTTCCAAGGTACAAAGTTACAAGATGTAATACCAAATAAAACATCATACAGGTCCTATCTAGTGATTGGTACCATTCATTGAGTCCCTATGGAGAGTGCTTTGAGGTGTGGAGGGTGCTTTGAGGATCAGCTCATTGGAACCACTCTCCAAACCACCACCACTGACGCACCCCCTCAAGTGGTTCTCCCTCTACCCTTGGACCGGTGGTTGTGGGGTTTAGAATCTTCCCCACAATGAGCTATACAATGTTTCTATACCTAGGGTTCTCGTTGGAGAGTAGAAAAACACTTACTAATTTGTTTGGATCATGTAACAAAGCTATTTTCCACTAGCACATGTACACATTGGGGTTGAGGCACATAGGCTTTGGGCATAGGTCAGTGTGGACACATTTTAGGGTGAGTGGCTATGTAAGTCAATTCCTAGACAGCTACTGCACTTTTTGACCATTTTTGACATATATATTGTTATCTTTGTTGGAGTTTATGGCCCAAGTTTTCATGGTGGTGTTATGCCGGACTTCCCATGTCTAGGTGGATCTAGCTCCCTTCATGAGTGCATCCTTTATCTCTATTCTTTGATCCTTTCATTGCATGGGTATTAGAGCTTTCTCAGCTTCATTACATTGGTATCAACGCTCTTGGCTTTGATCTTGGCATTTTGAGTTTCTATCTATAAACGGTAGTTTTTTTCAACATTTGCCTAGTTTCTTTAGATGTTTGGTAGTTTGCAAGATACTAGTGATTGGTGTGCGAATTTTGGTACATAATTTACTAATAAAGTGTAAAAAAAAGAGTTTTGTAGTAGATTTAAGCATATCCAGATTGCAATTATGTTTAAGATTTTATGCAAATAATAGTTCTACTATAGATTTTTGCCAAAGTTTACTATACAACGTGAAGTACAAGAATTTGTGTATAGATATGTAAAGATTGCAGACAGAATGTAGAAATCCAATCTTGGACAAATTGTAACAAAATGAAGCCTAAATAACATTTTCTTGAAGCTTTTTGGAGAAATATTGCAAGAAGAAGAAGGTTGTTGTACAAGGCTTTGATGGAAATCTTAGTGATGGGATGCAAAAGAAAGTTCAAGAAGATTTTCTTGGTGTTTCTTGGAGTTGTTCCTGTAAATCTTTGAAGAGAAAAGTCAAGACATAGATGTTGTGCAGCTTACAATGGTATCAACAATGGAAAGCTTGATCAGATTACGAATCTTTGCCTAGACAAAGCTGTGCAAATTTGAAGTAAGTGATCAATCTCTCATTCTTTTATAGACAACTTACCATGCAAGCAAAGTTTGCAAAGCAAGGTTCAAAAAGGAACAAAACAATAGACGAACAGTGTTTGGTGCATGTTCTCAATCAAGAAAAGTGTAGAATATATAGATTCGGTGTAGATTTGTGTAAACAATGTTGTGTAGAATGCGTTTTAAAGACATTTTGATTCAAGTGTGCAGTGTTAAAAAATTTTAGGGCTTAAAAAAACAATTGCTGACCTTATTGGGACTTTAACCCAACCTTTCTGGTGATTGCACCAGTGCACACAAGGTCCCGATCTGCACACAAAGGTCAGTAACAGTTTGGGAGAAAGAAAAGCTAGAATAAGTGTAATAACATAAATTAACAGTTCAAGATTAGTTAAGCCAAAGAAATGTGTTACAGAAAAAACCTAGCACTACATTATTGAAAGGTCATTGTAGCGGATAGAAGCCAAGACCCTGTATAGGAGGGCACACAGGAAGCCAAACCCTGGAGCTTGTAAAGGAAAAGGTCTAGCATTGCATGGATACGACAAGGCCTAACAAAGAGAACAAGTTCAACAATAAAGAAACTCTAGTGTAAATGTATACTATCTCATGCAATAATCACAACTAGACAGTCTTAACCACAATACCTCGAACCAATGGTATAATGATGAACCGCCAACGTTGAGGCAACCATTACACACAAGCCGCCATCGCTCATAGAGGCAACTGAGGCCATAGCCATCATGTAGAAGCGCAAAGGACAGAAGCAAATACACCACCCATAAGAAAGTCGACAACAAAAGCATAGGGGCCTTTCTTATCCATGGGTGTAGCAACAAACACAAGGTTAGATGGCAGAGAAGTATAGGAGGATTTCCCAAGATCCATAGTGCAAAGACCGAATGCTGGTGATCCAACAATGTTAGGACTCATTTTCCATGCATGAAAAGGGTATCCAGTAGGGGAGCCATCGCTTTAAAAGTGGCGCGGGTAGTGTAGAAAGCTTGTACCCAAGTTAAAAAATCTTGAAAGCTTTTGCACTACTGATGGCACTTGAGATCTCTCTGCCATGTTGACTTCACCTGGAGCTTGACATTGAAGAAACACCATGACTAAGAACCAAAGGAAAAGCAAGCAAAGCTTATTTTGATCGAATGCCCTATTAAACAGCCAACACCAACACCAATAACACAAGTGCAATGAAAAAAAGGCCATCATGGAGTGGAAAAGCTCTAGGCATGGCCATCGCAAGACAAACAGAGTTAAAATTGGCCATCATGAGCTAGGCAAGGAGATCCCATCTTTGGCTGTGGTTAGCACAGAGAGATTGGTGACTTGTACGAGTGTCCTATACTCTTGAGCCATCATGACTATGTCCCTGAGAATGTAGACGACAACAACACAGAGTTAAATGATGATGATGATGATATATCTTATACTCATACACATGATGATGTATCACACACACACATGATAATATTGATGTATCACACACACATATGATGATGATGATGTATCACACACACACATGCACATGATGATATACATGCATATGATGATAGTCATACATATGCACATGATGATGATGTATGTGATAGTGATGTGTGAGCTAGATCATGTGGGCATGATCTTGAGGGCAAGGATAGCATCGAGCATTACGAGTCTTGATACACCTAGGTCTACCTACCTTCCTAGGGATAGTGATAGTGATGTGTGTGAGCTAGATCATGTAGGCTGATCTCTAGGGCAGGGATGCTATTGAGCATTATAATACACCTAGGTCTACCGACCTTTCTAGGGATCATAGTTTGGCATTTGATGATCTCGCGGGTCAGCATTCGATTAGTGATGCATCCATTTTCACACATGAGGTTAGTGATACTTCGCTTGTGGAGTCACGAGATACACATGAGAATAGGCCCAAGTTTCTTGTGCCAGATATATCAAGATATTCTTCAAGGGCTTTCACATATGGAGACATTCACAATACCGCTACTCCTAGTTTTCATAGCTTACCTAGCAGTGTTTATATGGGTATAGTGTATATATTTGAGCAGTGTGGCATTGAGTGTGAGGGTAGTGATGACTTTACTACTGAGGTGAGATCTCGTAGGAGACATATGATTATACATATGGATCTAGAGGGTTTTATATTTTACTTAGACATTTTCTTAGATCCAGTATTGGTGGAGATAGACCCTACCTATGAAGATTACTTCAATGACCTTGGAGATTCTAGGGTTAGTGACTTTGTGGATGATTCGACTTATCTCTCACATGTGGATACATGGTTAATTTTCAATGTGATGATGATGCTTATGATGATCCTGTTGATCATGGTTTTGCCTTGGAGGATCGCACACACAGAGAGATTTGCACATGAGAATTTGGTGCATATAGTTTGGATTGTGCACATGCACACATTGATGCAGTGGATCATGCCTTTGATTGTTCGAGTGGTGCTACAGTGGACGGCGGCATTGATTCACATTTGTTCTTACAGATGCCGTTGGCGGCCATGAGATGTGCTCCTTTTGCTTCCATGATTGTCGACATGATCCTATATTCTTTGGAGCCGCAGGACATACATCTTTGGGTGCATCATATGCCACTTGAGACGTACGATAGATGAGTATGTGGCATACCATCTAGGTGCACATCTTGGTCTTGATCTACACACGATGATTCGTTTGCATCAGGATGATTCGTTGACATTCCAACCCATGAGTTCTTCTTTCATTTGGTGGATAAGTTGGGTGTTAGATTTATACTTTGGTTGTGAGGATGGGCTTATGAGCTTTCCCTTTGACCTAGGAGCTATTACTACATTGGTCTCCAGGATCTGCGATGTATGCCATCGCTATCCATTTGATCCTGGTGGAGACATGAGTAGCTTCGTCTCATCGACCTTGATTTCCTACATCTTCCATTCAATCCAGGTGGGAATGGGGAGTCATTGCTCTAGAGTTTGGATGGCTTGGATTGCCTTTTGATCCAGGTGGTTGCATGGGAGTATGCTATTCTTCCCATTTGTCTTTCCATTTGACCGTGGGGGTCATATGTTTGGTTTCACATTCAACCTGGAGGATGCATTGTTAGCTTCATCATCGGCATTGCACTACATTCATTTCCATTTGATCCAAGAGGGGCCATACTCCCTTGACGAGCGACCACATTGACATTTAACTTTGGATGTAATTTTTTTGCTTTGTATATAGTCTATTGTATGTGCTTGTTATGCATGACCACCCTTTGATTTCAAGGACGAAATCATTGTAGGAGGGGATGGTCTGTTGAATAGAAAAAAATGACACGTAAAAGGGGCCTTGGGTATTTATAGAAGGTTTTTGTCCTATCACATTGGACAAAAGAAAAACCCTAAGAGGGCCTTTGGGTATTTATAGAAGGTTTGTATGGAAATAAACCAACCATACCACAAAACCACAATTTCAATAAACCAAAATGCCTATTCATTAAACCAAAGCATCGTAGAAAATAAATATATTTATAAAACTCTATAACGGAGTGAGATTACAGACCAACTCCAAAATGGAGTGAGATTACAAAACATCTGCCCAAAAAGCAGTGAGATTACTAAATGGACACTTCCAGCTTAGGTCCCTTGAGACAAAATGACGTCATACTGCCTCCAATCTGAGGACACCTTGGTGCTTTCTTCTAGCCACCTTCCAACCTATCCAAACACACCTCATTATAAGTGAACTACGATAGTTATGAGAAAATACATTTGTTTAAAGAGAAAACAACCCTTACCTTCTTGCCTTGCAATTTGAAGGAAGCATTGCTGCTTCCCTTGTATCCCAAGATGCGTAGGTGATCACAAACATTCAATAGGCTCCAATGCTTGCTTGCTTGGACAATCTCTAACCCCACATTTGGTAAGCATATCAAGAGATCTATGGGCTCCACAACCTCCTCTTGAGCTTGTAAGGGAATCCATCCTCCCTTCTTCCTCATCCACCGTTCATAAAAAAATCGAATGCACAAAGTGTCACGTGCTCTCAAGAATCAAAAGGAGACACTGGATTGTATGACATTGCGCTTAAATTCTTCCCTTTGTGCTCCCCCTCCACAAGGTCCCACCCTTGGCCAAGTAAATTGACCATCCCTTCAATACCCACAACCTTGCACGTGTACGTGATAGGCGTTTGTGTGCACTCAAAGGCTTGAAACATGTGGGCAAACACATGCATAGGGCAAGCCCAAGTAAGACCCACTGATCTTGAGGCCTTAACATGTACTTCAAAGAGGCTTGTATATCATTAGCCATCTTTGCCTTAAGAGAAATCATAGTCCAAACATCAGGAGTTGGCCATTCAGTGCTAGAGAGAGGAGAGGAGAGGATTTCTTCAAGCTTACCAAACCCGTTGGCTTGTGTGTCACTACATAGTTGTGTGTGTAGAAAAAAACTTTCAACGAGAAAGGTTAGAAGGGGAAATGTTGGAGAGTATCCCATCCCCTATATGAGCACCCCTATATGAGCATGAATGGCATAGAGTGTCCCTGTTAGACTTTGTACAGGCTGCTCCTCAATGAAGTTGGAAGGGAAAATATTTGGAAACAAACAAACCCATCAAATTAGGTTGAAAACAAGAGCCCATGTAAATCAACCTACTAGAGAGAAATCTATACAGTTACAAGGAAAAAGAGGAGTGTGCCGTTGGGGCCGCAATAAAATATCTATTGTTGAGAGTACACATGTTATACAAGGGCCACCAACCCATCATGCCTTGAGTCCTTGAAACCTATTAGACTCCCCTTCCATTGGTTCTCAACAACATATTGACGTTGCACTCGATGGGGCCCAGTGGCACTAGGTTGCAAATAGACCCAAACTTCCTTCTAAAAATGCATCACAAGCCAAGCATCGTGCTCATCCCTCACATTGTGCAAGAGCATAGACTCTATTGTGCCTCTTGGCCTTCTCCTCAATGAATATGCAGTACCCTCCATGGTCTAAGCACAGGAGAGAGAGAGAGAGAGAGAGAGAGAGAGAGAGAGAGAGAGAGAGAGAGGCGTGAATAAGATAAAGGGTCTAAGCATTGTTGAGAAAGAGAGAGAGAGAGAAAGAGTGAGGGAGGGAGAGAGATTATTGTAGGCGTGAATAAGGTGCAGGACTACACACAGTAGAGAGAGAGAGAGAGAGAGAGAGAGAGAGAGAGAGAGAGAGAGAGCTATGGAAATTTGAGTTGCTGGTTTTGGGGAGAATGTAGGGTGATGTTGGAGGGGAAAATGGAGTGTAGAGAGAGAAGATGGAGGCAAAAAAAGCTTTTTTTGATACAATATCATTTGGTTTGGGTTTTTAGGGGGGAAAATCACTTTTTTGAAAAAACCCAATTTTTAGGGTTTTTTGACCCACGAGAATGATGGGGGATGAAAACGATGGAGGTCCCCTAATTTTAGTTATCTACCCCCCCTAATTTATGAAGGCCAACCCCTACTTTTTGAACCCCACATTTGTATTAATGGAAGACAAGCCTAGTTTCCCCCTACTTGGCCGCCCAAAATATGTCCAAAGGCTTTCTAATGATTGTCTAGTGACTACTCATTCCTTATCCCCAAGTTGGTGTTCAATCTAGACATAAAGCTCCTTCCACTCACTTACATTATAACTCTCCATTTTTGTATCTTCTATAACATTAGCTATTTTCCACTAGTACATATTTGGGCATGGGCTAGGGTGAACATAAATTAGGATAAGTGGCTATATAAGTCACTTAGTAGACATCTATTACACTTTTTGACCATTTTTGACATATACACTGTTTTCTTTCTTGGAGCTTATGGCCCAAGTTTTCATGGCTGTGTCATGGCAGACTTCCCATGTCTAGGTGCTACTCCCTATGATGAGCAAATCTATGGTGGTACTCTCTTCATGAATGCATCCTTCATCTCTCTCCTCCCTAGATCCCTTCATTGCATTGGTATCATAGCTATCTCAGTTTCATTTTACAGATCACGTGGAGGTGTGCCTTCTAGTAGCTGTCTTCAGTACTGGTGTCGAGTCCCACAACATGATCCAAAACCGGGACGCTAAGCGAATCGCAAGATCTTCACATGAAATTTTGATAATTTCTAGGTCCGAAGGATATTGAGTGGTGTGGGTAGGTATGGCTGTTGTACGATGTAGACATTATGGTTGGACATCAATGCAACAGGAAGTGCACAAGCATAGATGATGATGTATGGTTATTTTTGGGCACCTTGCATATGTGAAAATAGGTTAAAAGAGCATGCAAAATAGGTTGCATTCTTCCAAATAACTAGGACAATATGTTCTCATGCATAGAAAAACAGGAAGAAGAGATTTATGTAAGTTTAAGACTCCAAAAGCACACGACTCTTCCAAAATTAGTTTACACACAATATTGTCACAGCAAAACTTATAAGCATATTAAAAATTAATCTAATAAGGTCTAACACATTGAAATTTAATCTAGTAAGGTCTAACACATTCATTAATGAGAATGTACATATATCTTATTTATAAGTGTATACATAAACTTGGGCATGTAAAATACCATTAAATATAATTAGATTTTTGCATGCAAGACCAAGCCAAAAGCCAGTTGCTTGGTTTCGGATGTCCCTAGATCCTAGTGTGTGCACACAACATTTAAATATACACATTGCATTGGTCAATCTCCCATTCTCATTTCTTGTACTTAGCCTTGCAGTCATGGTACATATAGCCCAAAAAGAAGTTTCTTGCACTTAGCCTTGCACTCCTGGTACATATAGCCCAAAAAGAAGTTTCTTGGGTCCTATGTGTAGCACTGTATTATAACCCAAAACAAATCCATGGTTGGGTCACAAGTATGAAACCATAATGTAACCACCCTAATCCATGAGTCCCTTGGTGTTAAACCACCACATAACTCACAAAACCAATCCATGGGTCCCATGGTATAAAACACATAACTTATAAGAAAATAATAGAAAATGTCATGATAGTGATAACATTTCCTTGTCTAGGGCTAGTCAAGGGCTGATCTATAGCAAAGTTTGGGTTGAGATTACAGATCTACATTTTCAATACCATTTTTTTACTTTGGAGAGTACTGGTGTGCCACATTTTTTTGTACACAAATATACATTAGTTTAGGTAATGTGTCATGTGTTGTGTATGTGTCTCTCTATTGTGTTGTTCTATCTTCTATGTTATTCACTTACACATTAGACATGTCCACCACATGAGCAATCATCTTGTGGATCCAATTTTGGTGACAATCTTACCATCAATCTTCATGTTAAACTTGTGAGGCTTAAGTACCTTTAAAAGCAATGTTTTTCTCTCATGAAGCATGGAGGAAGAGATTCATATTTCAATAGTCTTGTGACGTCGAACCAGTAAAGGAGAGTGGTAACTTGTGAGGCTTAAGTACCTTTAAAAGTAATGTTTTTTTCTCATGAAGCATGGAGGAAGAGATCCGTATTTCAATAGTCTTGTGACATCAAGCCAGTAAAGGAGAGTGGTAACTTCCTAGAGAATCCGATGGAGAGGCACTTTGTGAGGGAGACAAATCAACCCGCAAGAACAATATCTCGTGCTAACTGGTAGAGTTCTCCAAGTGTGATGATTGTCAGATTGGGAATGAAGCTCATCTAGTTGCACCATTAGTAATGTGAGGGAAGCTGGTAGATCGATCCAAAATTGAGCTATGAATTTGCCATATCTTGTGGATGAGATGTGAAATAGGAGCCTTCAGAGCCATGTCTCTACCATGGAAGTTCTTTCTTGTAGGGTTGCCATGTCCATGCATGTATCAATGTGCTTCTCTTGGTACTCAAGTTGTTTTCATCGGCATCATGTGTATCCCCCACTCCGTAGGTTAACATGGTTTCACTCGCTCAACCTATGATAAGGCGTTTTGCCATCTTATCCACTCGAATAGGAACTTATCTTTTGTAAGATGGCACTCAAACATATGAAGCCGCCTTACCCTTCATTTAATGTCAGAGGGAAAGTCTATGGACTTAGTGTACATAGTTACTTAAGACTAGTATTAGCGGTTATACCAATTTTAAGTTTGACCAGCCTAGTGTGAAAACTAGTCATTTGTATACAAGTCATTTTTGACAATAGGAAATATAACATCATTCCCTTGCAATAGTTTTCTTGTGATCTCCACTTCTTCCCTCTTCTTTCTTGCTTGCATGCTATTGGATTCTTACATGCTAGATGGATGCTTGTTTGAATACGTGTGATTGTAGGTTTACCTCTTCCATTAGCTTCTTCATTCCCCACCTTTATGAGAGAGAATCATCGCGAATGCCTCCATCTATGCATTGAGAGCTCTATCTTCACCCAATTAGCAAAGGAGCATTCTAGTGTGATAAAGTGAGGATGCGAGATGGACGAGATAGTGTACCCACATTGGAAAGTTGCATTTGTGGCTCTAAGACAAGACCCAATGACACATGCTTTGACAAGGCTAAGATAAGCTCTTGACTTAAACATATTTGGTGTCGCTATATTGGGACAATAACCTAAGGCTTAGCTCCACTTTTCCATCCATTCCAAGCTATTGGATTACCCAATATTTCTTGGTGTTGATTAGGAGGTCACACTTCAAAAAACGTACATTTATTTAGGTCCACCTTTCCATCTTATTTCTACTGGTGTAATTATTTCTACTTCAACCAGATCCATAGGCATAGCCTAGACCCCATGCAATCGCCTAGATCTAGCCTGCCACCCTACTGCTGGGACTATGCACTTTTGGAGCCATTGTATGTGTTTGTTTGTTGTGTTTGATTTTTTTTTGAAGCCCGGTGTTGACTAGGAGGTCACACTCCAAAAGTAATAGTTTTGAAGCCATTGAATGTGTTTGTTTGTTGTGTTTGATTTTGATTTGAAGGTTAGTTGTATTAGGGCATTCTTTTTTCATCTACTTGTAGTGAAAAACCTTGGCTCATTGGTGATTTGCATGAATTGAAGCCCAAGAGGCTTATATTTCATTGCTTTGATCCAAGGTATAGCTTGGCAATTGGTGATTTGCATGAAATTGGAGCCCAGGAGGCTTAGATTTCATTGGTTTGATCCAAGGTATAGCTCAGCAATTGTGATTAGTAGTGGAATTCACTCCAAATGCATTGTATGAATTATCGATTAGAAGTATGCTAAACCATTAAAAAATAATTAAAAATGTTTAATTAGTTACATAACAACCATTAACCAGGATTTGAGAGAATGGTTGAAGGTAGCAAGTGGAAGCAGAGGAGATAGCCAACAATGATCCAACACTTGAGAAAAATGATGAATGAATTAAATGGAAAAAAGCGTGTTCTTATATACAATACAAATAGCCAAGTCGGCCAGTGGAAGAAACCCATGACTAGTGAAAAATACGTATGACTAGGTAATATACATCACATAAATATGTTACATAAATAGTGTAATAAATGGGATGAATGCTAGAGATGAACACATGCCAACACTTATTGTAAGCTCTAGCATGGTGGATTGACTCCCATATACGGGCCAGGATTTGATCAATAGAATCTCGAGGAAGAGGTTTAGCACAAAGAGGTCAACTAGGTTGTCTTGAGAGGGACAATCCTCTAGAAAAATGATGCCATCAACGACCAACTCACGAAAAAAGTGAAAATGGAGCTTAATGTGTTTGGTCTTGCCATGAAAAGATGAAGTTCAAGCCAACACCAAGGCACTCAATGCGAATAGAGGAGTCTGAAATTAGCCTCAATAGAAGAAATTGAGACTATATCCTACTTCTTAGATCGCCAAAGAATGTGGCCAAAACCTAAAGTGAAGCGATAACCAGAAGTGGACCGACTAGTATCTAAGTATCCACCAACAAGCTCAGCGCCTCCCTCTAAATGAGAGACCATAGTCCAAGGTACCAGAAAAGTATCAAAGAACCCTAAGGGAAACCTACCAATGAGAATGTCAAGGAGTGGAAGAGAACTGACTGAGAACACTAACACTGTAAGAAATGTCGGTCTTCGTAAGTTAAGTGAATAAGAGAACCCACAAGCCTTCGGTACTACATACTGTCCTCAAAGATGAGAGTATAATCTTCTTGGGAAAGCTTGGAGTTAGGATCCATTAAACAAGAAAGAGGATGTCACTCTATCATCCCAAATGTCTCCAGGAGTTATATTTTAGATACCTGTACTGGCTAAGGTGTTGAGATTTGAGCAATGTGATGAGCTATGGTGGATCAAACACTAGAATCAACATCATTAACAAATTAGCAAATAATTAAGACGTTAGTGGATTAATGTAGGCATGGATACTCAAAAACCAGCAAATTCTCATTAGGGCAATGCCTCAATTTATAGAGTTTATATCAAGCATCAAATCCCACTGATTTCTCCATGATTCACTCCACCTCTTTTCCCTGATTCTCTCCACCTCTTCACTTTTCCCAGAATATCTCCACACTTCCCAGAATATCTCCACACTTCCTAAATCTTCTCATGCTATCCTTTATTCTCTCCCACTAGATTCTTCTCACCTTTTCACATGTTCTTTCACATTTACACATCCTCTTTTACAGCCTCTAACCAAGGGCTTGTTCCCGCACACACCCTATTCACTTGTATATTTCAACACCTCCCCTCAAGTGAATACTCTCTAGCACACCTCCCCTCAAGTGAATACTCTCTAGCACACCTGGACCCTATACCAAGTTTCCCTCTTACTTGATAGCCCGCGAGACCAGTGCCTCAAGTCCCTAAACTTCATAATCCTTGACACACTCTCTCTCTCTCTATGTGTCCAAGGCTACTATAAGTGCCCGCGACCTTGACTAAAGTGCTGACACACACATACATCTACCACGTGGCCTACATCATCGGTGGCTCAGAGGTGGTTTTACTTTATTGGGGCAGGTTACATTGGGTTGTGGGGTTTCTCTCTCTCTCTCTCTCTCAGAAAAGATGATCCGACTCCAGCCTCCATGAAGTTTGCCGATGTCGTTCCTTCTCCACTGGGTTTGCTGTAGCAGTCTCTCGCCATATGTCCTGGCTTTCCACATTTGTTTGGCAAGTGAAGGTCCTTCCTCCTACTCTGCCTCTTCCTCGTCCTCGTCCTCGAGAGAATCCTCCTCGGGTGAAGAATGCTTTTTCTTCTCTTGCTATTGAGTCGAGCCATTTCTTCTCTTTTCCTCTGCTCTCTTGCTCTAGTAGAGCTGCTTCTATCTCGTGTAGCTTCAATTCAGGTACATTCTTTAGTGTTGCTACAATGTTTTGATAATCACCTTTGTCCACACTCTATAAAAACACTGCTAGTGCCTCATCATCTTCTACCTTTTTGCCAATAGCTGCCAGCTATTGCTTAATGCTTTTATATTTGTTCAAGTGTGTGATTAAAGGTTCACTTTCCTTCATGTCCAATTTGTAGAATTGCATTAACAGATTTATCTTTGAATTTTTTTGCTTGTGTACCAAATAATTTATTGAGTTCATCCCATGCATCTTTTGCCCATTGTATCCCTGTGATGTGATGAATGATTTCATCATTTAAACTGAGTGCAATAAGTCCCAATGCTTTTTCATTCTTGCTCTTCCACTCATTTTTCCCTCTCTCTGGGCATTCATCTCTCCCTTCAACTAATCCCGAGAGATTCTTCCTCATGAGCAAATACATGGTTTTTGTCTGCCATGTGTAAAACTGCTCCCCATTAAATTTGGCTATTTCCTGTGTTGTACTCATGATGATGTGAAGGGCGTCTTACCTCTTGATCCAATTTCAAGATTCAAGGGCAGTGTCTACCCTTTTACAACTCAATCTGGTGTTTAATAGATGATTACAACAAATTTATCAGCATAAAATCACCATAAATTACATTAAATCAAGGGTAACCAATTTGTACGGGATGGTTGGAGTATCAAACCAACTCCGAATCGCAATCTGAAGTTATAGGGATCTGTATCAGATACCTAATGGTTAATTTGAATCCTCAATTGTACCAAAATACAGTGATTAGTACTAATTAATCACTGATTAGTAAATTAATGCTCTGTTTTGTGTGCAAAAAATAGAGTATGCGGGGAGTCCAGATCTAGTGCCTTAGACTTCAAATGAGCTCAAATGCTTTCAAAGGCATCAATAGCAATGAGTCTAGTAGAGGATTAAGCCAAGAAACATAAGATTTGACCAAATATTGAAAGGTTAATCTCTGTTTTACCGAAGTCACCTGCAGATTTGATGAAGAGCTTGGATCTCACTGTAGACTTGATGAAATTGAATTCTGTCTTCACCAGCTTGTAGAGCATGCTTGAAAACACCTTGGGCTAGGAGGAATTAGAGACCTTTGATTTGTGGAAGTTGTAATGTCAAAAACTCCTCAGAAAAAAGACGCCAGCAAATTTCACGATTTCTCCTTCGTTGCTTGGCGGTTTGCTGTGCCGATTTGATGAGCTTGAAGGCAAGTGGGTTGGCTACCATATGCTAGAAGGGTTTAAGCTAATTGTGAGTGTACAAGGTGAATGAGATCCTCCACTGGCTGGGGGTATAGAGATGAAGTGAAAAATAACTAAAATTTTGATTATTTTTTAATTATCTACTAATCCTAATTAATTAGATAATGGGCTCATAAATCTGATGGATTCTAGGCATGGCTTTGATACCATGTTGAAATTTGAGCAATGTGATGAGCTATGGTGGATCAAACACTAGAATCAACATCATTAACAAAGTGATTAGTAAATAATTAAGATGTAATTAGTGGGTAATTAACAAATAGATTAATGTAGGCATGGATACTCAAAAACCAGCAAATTCTCATTAGGGAAATGCCTCAATTTATAGAGTTTACATCAAGCATCAAATCCCACTGATTTCTCCATGATTCACTCCACCTCTTTTCCCTGATTCTCTCCACCTCTTCACTTTTCCCAGAATATCTCCCAGAATATCTCCACACTTCTCAGAATATCTCCACACTTCCTAAATCTTCTCATGCTACCCTTTATTCTCTCTCCCAGTAGATTCTTCTCACCTCTTCACAGGTTCTTTCACATTTACACATCCTCTTTTACAGCCTCTAACCAAGGGCTTGTTCCCGCACACACCCTATTCACTTGCATATTTCAACATAAGGCGCAATTGTAGATATTTGTACTAGTTAAGGAAAACTCCATTAGGATTCTGATAGACCTCCATACCAAGAAAGGAGTGGAGAAGTACTATATCAATCATCTAAATTTGATCAGAGCTATTCAATCAGTGATGAGGGATCAACAAATCATCAACATATAAGACGCTCAAATAGATCAAAGCATCCTGAGCAAAGACATAGAAATTGCTGTATGCAAAGCATCTTTGGAAACCAAAGGAAAGAAAGAATGCATCAATCTTGTCATACCATGCCTTGGGTGTTTGTTCAAACCATAAAGGGCTTTGTCCAATCTGTACACCTTACCCTTGTGCCTAGGAACTTGAAAACCTAGAGGTTGTTCCAATATAGACCTCCTCATGCAAGTCACCATTGAGAAAGGGACATCCATCTAAAAACTGGCTAGTAAGGATGAGCGGAGAGAGCAAGAACTGTCTAGATAGTGGTGTGTCTAGCTATAGGGGAAAAAGTTTCCTCATTAGTCAATATCCTCAATTTGAGAATACCCCTTTGTAACCAATCTAGCTTTGTGTTTGTCCAAAGAACCTCGGCATGAAACTTGGTCTTAAAGACCCACTTGACCCCAATGACCTAGCTATGCAAAAGCTCCCATGTACCATTCCTTTCAATGGAATCAATCTCGGCCTCCATGGCTGCCTGCCACTTAGGAAGAGCAAGAGCCTCTTTAGCTATAGCAGGCTCATATGAGCGCACCACTTTACTCATCAAGGTGAAGCTATTGTAATCTCCATGAATGTGTCAAAGGTGATTGGATGAGGAGTCAACAAGCTAATGAAGATCAACATCTAAGAGATGAGAGTCATGCAGATGGCTTCCAACCATCTCCCAAATAAAGTTGGCCCCATAAGCCTACTAGAATGATATTTCGACTAGTGGTATCTGCTACGAAGTGTCCACCTACGACTTAAGAGTGGGCTTGTTCCAAAATAAAGACGTATTCATCCTCGCGGACACTGCGTCTCATTATTCCATCTTTTCCTTATTTGTAGAGTTTCCCTGCGATCAATTGATAGGGGGTGGATTTCTTCATGAGATGTCTTGCCCGATCCTTGTTGATTAATGCTTCGGTGGGTTAGACCATTAGCTGGGAAGTGTGCAACTTTCTCTCCCCATTTAGGAATCAAGCATAGTTGGAATAGGGGGGCATTTGTGGCAAGTCATCATCCACACCCACCGGTGGCTCTCCGTTAGGGATACACGACATATGGTTAGCAAATACATGTTGGGAGCCTTTACATACCATGATAGTAAAATCAAAATCTAGTAGGATTAGGAGCCATCTGGTGATCTTGCCTGTGGTGCAAGGTTTATTCACTAGATAAAGAAGAGCGTGATGGTCTACAAAGAAAACAAATTTGGTTGCCAGAAGGTAATGATGAAACTTTTTAATTGTATAGACCATGGCCAACCCTTCTTTTTCCGTGGTGGTATAATTTTGTTTTGGTTCATTCAATTGGTGACTAGCGAAGCTAACAGGGAAATCCCTGTTGTGTTCTCTAGGTTGAGCCAGCACACAACCAATTGAGAAAGCAGAGGCATCTATGTGGACATAGAATATGATTTCCCACAATTAGGGGATCTTAAAATGGGAGCGCTTGCCAATTCTTTTTTGAGAGTATCGTACGCTTATTGGCATTCTTCTATCTATTCAAAAATCAGCGGAGTACGTAAAGGGGATGAGCTATATTGGCATACATAAAGATGAAACACCAGTAATAAAATACATGCCCCATGAATCGCTAGAATCCCTTGATGATGTTAGTAGGGGGTGGTAGCTCAAGAATGAGTCATACCTTGCTAGGATCTGTGGAGATATCGTGTTATGAGATAATGTTGAAGAGAACGTGGGGGAGAGGGAGAGCTTGAGTTCCTTGCAAGAAAACACACACACACACACATAGAGTGCAAGACACAAGAGAGAGATGGATGGCTGAATTTTCTTCTATCTTCTTCTCTTCTCTAAAACCATATAACTAAAAGATAAGAGTACATACATAAAGGGATAGTACCTACAATAAAATACCAATGGTATGTCCATAGTGTGAACCCAACTATATGAGCTGGCGTTATAACTATGCCATAACTCTAGTACTCCAAAGTGGCTATCACACAACTTGTCATCCCACTGGTGACATATCAACCATAATCTCACCAACCATGCTAGTGGCATAAGTGTGAAAGCTATCACCCAAGCAAGTCATCAATGTTTTCTATAGCACTAGTTGAGCTTGATATCTTAACACTCCCTCTCGAGCTCAACTCTGCACACTACACTCTAAGTAAGCTCCTAAACTTTGTGAAGCTTCTCTATGCCCAATACCTTCATGAAGATGTCAATCACTTGATCCTCTGTGTTGATATACACGAGATCTACATCACTGGCTGTTGCTAGAACCTTCTTCCTCACAAAGGGATAATAAGTGTGGAAGCTATCACCCAGGCAGGTCATCAATGTTTCCTATAGCACTAGTTGATCTTGATATCTCAACACTCCCTCTCGAGCTCAACTCCACACACTACACTCTAAGTAAGCTCCTAGACTTATGGAGTTTCTATATGCCCAATGTCTTCATGATGTCAGCCACTTGATCCTTTGTGTTGACATACACCAGATCTACATCACCTGCTGTTGCTAGAACCTTCTTCCTCACAAAGTGATAATAAGCGTGGAAGCTATCACCCAGGCGGGTCATCAATGTCTGCTATAGCACAAGTTGATCTTGATATCTCAACACTCCCTCTCGAGCTTAACTCCATACACTACACTCTAAGTACACTCCTAAACTTGTGGAGCTTCTCTATGCCCAATGCCTTCATGAAGATGTCATCCACCTGATCCTCTCTGTCGACATACACCAGATCTACATCACCTCTGCTGTTGCTAGAACCTTCTCCCTCACAAAGTGATAATGCAGCTCAATGTGCTTCGTTCTAGAGTGGCATATTGGGTTACTGGCTAACTATATGCTACTCATTGTTAAAAACCCTAAAGATCTCTGTAGCTACCTCACCTCCCAACTTCTCTTTCAGTCTACTGACATGAAAGACTGGATGAAATTTGACATGTGGAGGTAGTTTTAATTTATACGCAACCATGCCAATCTGACCTCTATGGACCACAATATCTAGGAGAAAATTTTAAGCACTTTCCTATTGACAAAGTTTGAGAATCTTTAGGAACTTTCAAATAAACCAACTCTTCTGGCTCAAAAGACCGAGGTGAGCATCCCCTATCAGCATAACCGGATAGGCACTTGAAAGACCCAAACTTCAAGCCAATTCTCGATATTCCATTGTCAAGTGTCCACATTTGTACAATGCATGATCTTTGCACAATCATTGAAAAACTCTTATTTTTATACATATGTTTTGAATGGACTCTACATTCCATACAACAAAGGTTACATCCATCAAAGCACTAGAGAAAGTTCTATCAGACATTGGTTTGCATCGTGGACATGCAAAAATTGAACAAGATGAAAAAAGGTCAAAGGATGGGAAGAATGTACCTAAGAAACCTTCCATTGGGGGTGTTAAAGCAAGAAGGTTTCTATTTGAACCAACACTAGAAGGTCGTAGAAGAAGACGATCAGTGCAAATCATCATAAATACAACAGATGGAAGTGTGTTCACAATGCAGTAGTAGACCATGCAGACAATGGTCAAGCAAGAACACGGAAAGCCAAGAACTCGAATAGTTAAATAATAACCTGAAGACTTCTCAAATGAATAGATCAACGGCTGTGCCTGATTCAATTAGGAAAAAAGCATTGATTCCTTCAAGTTAAGTCTGTAATACTTTGGTTTAATCAGATGAAAATTAGTTCAGTATCTTGACCTCGTTAGAAAAATTCGTTAAGAAATTCAAAATGGTGGAATTGTCCCCATTTTTCGGGCATGGAAAATTTTCCCGGTTTCGATTTTCAGAATGACCACCAGCTTATCTCGTGCCCAGACATTCGAGGGCGAGGCCCCCAGTGGGAAACCCTGCCCCGCGTAAGAGGGAGCTGCTTCCGCTCTGCTGGAAGGTGGTAGTGGGGGGATGTCGATGATGAGCAAAGTGTCCATGGATGACAAGGGTGGGGGTGGAGTGGATGTCGATGACGTGGGCGGGGATGGGATGGATGTCGATGGTGGGCAAGGTGTCGATGATGATGAGGGTGGGGGTGGAATGGATGTCGATGACGAGGGTGGCCATGGGATGGATGTCGATGACAAGGGTGGCCGTGGGATGGATGTCGATGGTGGGCAAGCTGTTGATGATGAGGGTGGGGGTGGAGTGGATGTCGATGTGACAAGGGTGGCCGTGGGATGGATGGCAATGATGGCTGCTCTCTAAGGAGGCAGGCTCGGGTGCGAGGTCATGAGGGGGAACCAGTGTCGGGTGAGGGATGGCGCTTAGGATGGGCCATTGAGTGAGTGTAAAAGTAACGTGCCTGTGTGTGAATAATGAACCAGCAAAGCATAAAGCTGGTGTGCGTGTAGATGTGAGATGGGCAACGGTGGAGCGAAGAACAGTGGAGATGAGTGCAGCCCAGTAAAAGGGGCGAGTGGTGTGTAAAGAGAGAAATGCATCAAACAAGGGGAGGCGAAGTACTCCTGGAGAGAAATGCATCAAACAAGGGGAGGCGAAGTACTCCGGGTGAGGAGATAATAGATAAAAAAAATATGAGAGGTGAAGCGATTCTGCTGACACCAAAGTGCTGGCATCCAGGGAGATGATGGGGGATGCTGGGTCATGAGGGGATTTCTGCCTAGGAATCATCCCAGGGACTGACCCCTGGAGGTTAAGGACCCAATCTTCCTCAGGAATCCCGGAATACCCAAGGGCGGTTGCAAGATGAGGGTACTCACTTTCGTTCACTCTCTCTAAAATTGGGACATCCACGCATCTTGAGCGGAGTACCTCAATCGTGATATTGCCATGAATTAAAACACGACATGTGCCTCCCAAGCCTAAAGCGACATATCTCAAACGAGATACCAACTAATGCCGCGCTAGCAGGTCCGGGTTTCCAATCATCCTCCATGTCACCAATACAGGTCACTGCCACCACATTATCTCGATCGAGATATTCATGCCACTCGGATCCACATCAATGCCACGATGTATCCCCCTAGGCATATTTGACTAGCCCATCTCCACCGTCCACGTATCTTGAACGAGATACTGAAATAAAATCTCGACCATTCATTGTTCGAGGTATAGGGATACAATCTCCACCGTCCACATATCTCGAACGAGATATTGAGATCAAATCTTGAGCATTGAAATACCTCGTTCGAGGTAAAGAGATGCAATTTCCATCATCCAAATATCTCATTCGAGGTACAGAGATGCAATCTCCACCGTCCAAATATCTCGTTCGAGGTACAGAGATGCAATCTCCACCGTCCATTCATGCACATTAGAAGATGCGATCCCAGCCGTTTAAATATCTCGATCGAGGTATTTAATGAATCTCGACCGTCGACATACCCGGTCGTGGTAATGACTTAAAATCTAAGCTTTCCATGTACCTCAAACTAGATACTAATATCAAATCTCAGTCGTCGATCCTTCACCAACCCTAAAATTAAGTGTGTATCTTGGCCGTTTGTTTCACTAACCCTAAAATCGAGAGCGTACACCTTGCAAACCCTAAAGTGCATGATGCCACTGAACCTTGTTCAAGGTTATAAAATCGAAAAACTTTTTTTTTGCCTCATTGTCAGAAGTCGTTTGCACTCTCCTTGCTCTCTTGATTTGGATTAGCATTAGTGGGCCCATTAGCATTGTTTTATAGCTTCATTAGTGCTACTTAGCACTAAACATTGGACCCTTCACATTGGACCTTTCACATTGGACCTTTGTCTTAGGCTTAGGTTTTAGCATGGAGTCACACAAGGAGGGCCGCTCGTCTATTGTGGACCTCATCGTGGAGATAGACCGCGAGTTAGCAACTATCGTAGGAGTGCTAGAGACACACCGTCTACATTACATATTGTGGCAGACTCGGAGACGATGCTTTCGTCCCTTCGTAGCCTTCATGATATTGTTTATGTAGATGAGTGGATAGCCCACCATCGCACTGCTCGTGTCACATGGCCTGACATATCGTCAGGTCTATGATCTTGGTCCGATTAGGGATGGAGCCTACTTAGATCTTTTCCTCGATAGTCGTGGGATGAGGCCTGGGGCGGGCAAGCCCCTTACTATTTCGCAGTGTTCGCATCCTCGTATGGCGGCACATATCTATAGTCGATATGTTGTCGCATATGGGAGGATGCCGAACAACCGCCAAATTTCCATATACTTCGCAAAGCAATTATATGCGGAGTTTGTCTTAGGGGAGGAGGTGGATTACACTAGCCATCCGTCGGGTGTGGTGGTGCACCAGCCCTTCGTGTAGCTCCTACAGATCCTTCATTTGTGCCTATGTCGACAGTCGAGGCTCTTGGCACCCAGGTTGGCATCTCGATGTACGGAGTACCACGGAGAGCATCCAGCACATGGTGCGCTTGTTCTCACGATCGATACCGATGACAAATGTCAAGGTATTTACATATTTATTACTTCTTAAGTTTTTTTGGTCATTTATTTAATGTTTATATGTACTTTTCTATATTTTCACATGAGCGGCATGGTTGATTGTGTCACGTAGGGTCCCACACCTACCACTGAGAGACTCACTCAGGAGTTGGTAGAGGCGAGAGCGGAGATTGACCGCCTTAGAGCTACATTACAGACGGCAGAGGCAGCTACTGCTGCAGAGGCAAGACATGTGAGAGAATCTGACATCCAGTAGGTAGGTAAAAGAGTTATAATTAAGATCCTAAGTTATAAATTTCTTTAAGTAATACCTGATGAGAGAGACTAATCAATTATTTTTATGCTTTACTTTTTTGTGTAGGCTCAAACTAAGGCACAGCATCACCAGATTATGGAGTGGATTGCACAGCATAGGACTGAGCAGTTGATGCTGCATGTTCGAGAGTTCCGTGGATCCTCAGACGTGACAGTGCCTTACTTGCCTTTATATCCACGGCGTGTTATAGAGGTTTTTCGATGACCTCTCCCTCAGGATGCACCACCATTCCTACGTGATGTCTGCTGCGCTCTATGTATCGAGGACATTGATAGTACTGGTGGATATGCCATGGGATGTGGACATTTTTTCCATTTGTCTTGCATCACCCAAGAGCTAGTACGCTTCTCAGCATGTCCCTCTTGCCATGCACGTGTCGACCTAGCGACATATAGAGTTTTGGGCATTGATGATCTTCACCCAGTCCTCGTTCGAGTAGATGCCAGGATTGGCAGGCCTATTGATTTTACCTCAGCTACTACTGACTTGGAACTCGACGCCTTCGATGATAGAGATCAGGAGCTTGAGGTGCCTCCAGAGATTGTGGAGTGCACATGAGTTTGATGCATACCAGAGAGTCCTTCACGAGAGCCAGATCACAGCATACAAGCATGTGGGTGGTGCTGGTCCTAGTGGCACCTCGGGTGATGGTGCTAGCAGCAGTGCTGCTTCTCATGAGCAACATGTCCTTACAGCAGCAGAGGAGCTTACACGAGCAGAGTGGCAGACACGTACCATTGTTGATTATAGATTTTGGATTTACAGAGAGAGACATCTTGCAGTAGCACGACGTAGAGAGAGGGAGAGGACTATAGCAGCTTATGGGACTTGTGAGCTCCCGAGTACACCGGCACCAGCTCATGATCATGCCTTTGAGGCAGACCTCTCCGCAGACGTTCGACGACCCCCGCAGCCGGCACAGCCTCCTCGACGTGCACAGCAGCCCTCGACGTGCACATCGAGGGCACCATCAGTTAGAGATGACGATTTTGATTGGGTTGCCGTTGATAGTAACTAAGCTCAGACTAGCTGGGTTAGCTCACTTACATTGTACTTAGATTTATGAACAATGACTAACCTCAGACTAGCTGGGGTAGCTCATTTTCATTCTAATGTACTTATTTGATGTTTATATCATTATGAGTTTTTTCATTATTGAGTATCATTACATTTTAGTTGATGTTGTTGATTTTTTTAAAAATTTTAACAGTTTGGCTATCATATTGTTTGTTGAAAATCTCCATACCATCGTACCCAAACATGCTCCAATGGGGGGAACCACACTTTGGGGGGAGCCCACTCCCACATGTTTGCAAAGTTTGGTTCCCATCGGAGCATGATTGGGTTAGTAATTAGTGCCCACTGTGGATATTTCAAGTCTCTTGGTGCTTAAGAGGCCATGGAAAATCTGGGCCTTTCCCATCCCATCGTACTCAAACATGCTCCGATGGAAACCAAACTTTGCAAGCATGTGGGGGGGACCCACCCCCACATGCTTGCAAAGTTTGGTCACGATCAGAGCATATTTGGATTGGTAATTAGCAGCCAGTGTGGATTTTTCGAGTCTCTTAGTGCTTAAGAGGCCATGGAAAATCCGAGCCTTCCCCATACCATCGCACCCAAACATGCTCCGATGGGAACCAAACTTTACAAGCATGTGGGGGGAGCCAACCCCCACATGCATACAAATTTTAGTCATAATCAGAGCATGTTTGGATTGGTAATTAGCGGCCAGCATGGATTTTTCAAGTCTCTTGGTGCTTAAGAGGCCATGGAAAATCTGGGCCTTCCCCATACCATCGTACCCAAACATGCTCCGATGGGAACCAAACTTTGCAAGCATGTGGGAGGGGCCCACTCCCACATGTTTGCAAAGTTTGGTCACAATCAAAGCATGTTTGGATTGGTAATTAGTGCCCAGTGTGGATTTTTCAAGTCTCTTGGTACTTAAGAGGCCATGGAAAATCCGGGCCTTCCCCATACCATCATACACAAACATGCTCCGATGGGAACCAAACTTTGCATGCATGTGGGAGGGGCCCACCCCCACATGTTTGCAAAGTTTGGTCACAATCGGAGCATGTTTGAATCGGTAATTAGCGGCCAGTGTGGATTTTTTGAGTCTCTTGGTGCTTAAGAGGCCATGGAAAATCCGGGCCTTCCCCATAACATCATACCCAAATATGCTCCGATGGGAACCAAACTTTGCAAGCATGTGGGAGGGGCCCACCCCCACATGCTCCGATGGGAACCAATCTTTGCAAGCATGTGGGAGGGGCCCACCCGCACATGTTTGCAAAGTTTGGTGACAATCGAAGCATGTTTAGATTGGTAATTAGCGGCCAGTGTGGATTTTTTGAGTCTCTTGGTGCTTAAGAGGCCATGGAAAATCCGGGCCTTCCCCATACCATCGTACCCAAACATGCTCCGATGGGAACCAAACTTTGCAAGCATGTGGGGGGAGCCCACCCCCACATGCATGCAAAGTTTAGTCATAATCAGAGCATGTTTGGATTGGTAATCAGCGGCCAGTGCAAATTTTTCAAGTCTCTTGGCGCTTAAGAGGCCATGGAAAATCCGGGCCTTCCCCATACCATCATACCCAAACATGCTCCGATGGGAACCAAACTTTGTAAGCATGTGGGAGGGGCCCACTCCCACATGTTTACAAAGTTTGGTCACAATAGAAGCATGTTTGGATTGGTAATTAGTGCCCAGTGCGGATTTTTCAAGTCTCTTGGTGCTTAAGAGGCCATGGAAAATCCGGGCCTTCGCCATACCATCGTACCCAAACATGCTCCAATGGGAACCAAACTTTGCAAGCATGTGGGGGGAGCCCACCCCCACATGCATGCAAAGTTTAGTCATAATCGGAGCATGTTTGGATTGATAATTAGTGTTCAGTGCGGTTTTTTCAAGTCTCTTGGTGCTTAAGAGGCCATGGAAAATCCGAGCCTTCCCCATACCATCGTACCCAAACATGCTCTGATGGGAACCAAACTTTGCAACAATGTGGAAGGGGCCCATCCCCACATGTTTGCAAAGTTTGGTCATAATCGGAGTATGTTTGGATTGTTAATTAGCGGCTAGTGTGGATTTTGCAAGTCTCTTGGTGCTTAAGAGGCCATGGAAAATCCGGGCCTTCTCCATACCATCGTACCCAAACATGCTCCGATGGGAACCAAACTTTGCAAGAATGTGGGAGGGGCCCACCCCCACATGTTTGCAAAGTTTGGTCACAATCAAAGCATGTTTGGATTGGTAATTAGTGCCCAGTGCGGATTTTTCAAGTCTCTTGGTGCTTAAGAGGCCATGGAAAATCCGGGCCTTCCCCATACCATCGTACCCAAACATGCTCTGATGGGAACCAAACTTTGCAAGCATGTGGGAGGGGCCCACTCCCACATGTTTGCAAAGTTTGGTCACAATCAAAGCATGTTTGGATTGGTAATTAGTGCCCAGTGTGGATTTTTCAAGTCTCTTGGTGCTTAAGAGGCCATGGAAAATCCGGGCCTTCCCCATACCATCGTACCCAAACATGCTCCAATGGGAACCAAACTTTGCAAGCATGTGGGAAGGGCCTACCCCCACATGTTTGCAAAGTTTGGTGACAATCGAAGCATGTTTAGATTGGTAATTAGCGGCCAGTGTGGATTTTTTGAGTCTCGGTGCTTAAGAGGCCATGGAAAATCCGGGCCTTCGCCATACCATCGTACCCAAACATGCTCCGATGGGAACCAAACTTTGCAAGCATGTGGGGGGAGCCCACCCCCACATGCATGCAAAGTTTAGTCATAATCAGAGCATATTTGGATTTGTAATTAGCGGCCAGTGCGAATTTTTCAAGTCTCTTGGTGCTTAAGAGGCCATGGAAAATCCGGGCCTTCCCCATACCATCATACCCAAACATGCTCCGATGGGAACCAAACTTTGCAAGCATGTGGGAGGGGCCCACTCCCACATGTTTGCAAAGTTTGGTCACAACAATCGAAGCATGTTTGGATTGGTAATTAGTGCCCAGTGCGGATTTTTCAAGTCTCTTGGTGCTTAAGAGGGCATGGAAAATCCGGGCCTTCCCCATACCATCGTACACAAACATGCTCCGATGGGAACCAAACTTTGCAAGAATGTGGGAGGAGCCCACCCCCACATGCATGCAAAATTTAGTCATAATCGGAGCATGTTTGGATTGGTAATTAGTGTCCAGT